>NC_133649.1:163199541-163423782 GCF_009905375.1 Apium graveolens
ATAAAAATTCATCTTTACATAATTTTGGTAAAAATAAGTAGAATTTGTATATCCAATAGGAAATGAATACCCTCACCTCTACTCACAATTTCATGTCAATACCTTCAAGTTACATAACTTTTCAGTGCAAATTAAATTTCTTATTTGATAAGGCACATCATCCTCCTTTACAAATTCTACTTTCATCTACCTTTATTAAATTTACTTTTATTATTTAAATTTTGAGTGAATAAAATGTTATTTCATATTTTAGTGACTCCATTTTGGTTTTGTAGTTTTATTTGAAATATCAAAAATGCCACCACTATATTATTTAAGCAAAAAATGTATTGAAATTGTGGTATCAGGAATCGAACATGTGACTGAATTTTATCCTAGAACCATGTAGCTATAATGAATTTTTATTTTAGTTTAAAAATTTAGTTAATTTTTTCTCGTTTTTTAAATTTTAACTTTTGAATAAATAAAATGATAATTTATACAATTATATAGTTGCAATTTAAATTTTATAGTTAGACACGTGCGCGCGCGCATACACACACACAAACACATCTATATATCAATTATGTTGTAAATATTATGATAAATATATTTTATAAAATTAGGCATTTTTTTATACTTCTCTTGGATTGTTTTCGGACAATCATAATTCTGTTTTATTCAGTTTGATTTGTGTGCTTATCGAGTCAAAAGTATTAGGTTTTGTTAGAAGAAATTATTGATATCAGTATTTAAACTATCAGAGTATATTGATCAGCATTTTACAGAGGTGACATCATCATCATTTATCATCAGTATTGCTGATCAACTTTTGTCATCAAGATTTACTTTCATAAGTATCTGTCGAGCTGGAAATCAGGATATATCAAAGAAGGAAATATTTGTAGAATATATGTCGGTGTAGGACTTTACTTATTGTAGCAATTAGTAAATGGATATGTTATAAGATTCCTTATTGTATGTTATTCCCAAACATATTAACAAGAATTACAGAATGGGGGTTGAATGTAATTCTGGCTTCTTTTTCTGATTTTAAGAATGTTCTTACTTAATATATAACTGTGTTTGATTTTACAAGAAGTGCGGAATGAAAGTAAAATAGAAATTAAAACACAAAGCAATAAAACACAAGGCTTTAAAACTTTCTGGTGGATTTGAAATTATCCACCAGAGATATATATATAAAGATGAGAACTCTGTGATTCTTGAATAACACACAGCTGCTTACAAGTTGAACAACAAGAACAACTAAGAATTTTTTACAGATTTGCTTTCTCTTTCTCTAGTTTTTTTTCTAACTTCGATACTTTTCAACTTGCTACTCTTGGTTTATATATTACCAAGTTATATGATAGTAAGACAAGATAATAAGATAAACTGAATCTAGTCTAACTTCATGCTGCTACATTACTCTATCTAGCATCTTTTAATATCTTCATAATTGCATGAAAATGGTAATGCTTCTTTGTTCTCTAAGTCCTGCAATTAGCCTGCCACATTCCATTTGCAAACACCCGACGCATGTGACTGTGTTGTCACTGTCAAATGCTCTTTTGAATTTATGATCATCCATCGAGACTATGTTGGTCATCTGTCGGGAGCCTTTGTAGATCATCTGTCGAAGTCTTTCTATAACCTGACTCTATTTCACTTATACAGAATTACAAGACATCTTATATTTACAATTAGCCAATCTATTCTACATATCAATCTAGTAGTCAACATGACTCAAAGAATCCTACAACATCTACTCAACTAAAACATTGCTGTTTACAGAAATGTGCTACAATACTTATTGTTACATAAGCTACACTCTCGATGGATGTTCAGAGGTCATCTGTCAGGACTATAAAGATCATCCGTCGGGACTATTATAGAACATCCGTTGAGAGCTACACAAACACTAATTTAAGTCTACTAAGGTGTTTTGTTCAACTTATCATCAAGTTCACAACATATTCCTAACACCTTATCCTTCGAATTTGATCATCCGTCGAAATGCTACTAAATGCTCTAAAGTTGCATGGAAGAGTCTATCAAACAAAGGACTTAAACCTCAAATTTCTTAGATCTCTACCAAAGGATTGGAAACCCATGACAGTCTCACTAAAAAACTCTCAAGATTACAAGGAATTCACCTTGGATAGACTGTATGGAATTCTAAAGACTTATGAGCTTGAAATAGAGCAAGATGAAAAACTGGAGAAAGAAAGAAAGAAAGGAGGGTCCATTGCATTAGTTGTTGAGAAAGAAAAGGATAAGGAGACAAAGGTTGAAGCTGTTAAATCTGCATCGAATCCTAGAGTTTGTGAAGGCAAAGGAAAATGATTGGTAGCTGAATATAAAGACCAGCTTAGTCAAGATGACATGGATGACATAGATGAGCATATTGCTTTTCTGTCCAGGAGGTTTATCAAGCTCAAATTCAACAAGAATTTTGGAGCAGCCAAGTTCAACAGAAACATGGTTGATAAGTCTAGATTCAAATGTTTCAAGTATGGCTTGGCTGGTCATTTTGCTAGTGAATGCAGAAAGTTTGATTCTGGTAAAAAGAAGTTTGAGGCTGTTAATTACAAACAGAAAAATTTTGAGTTACTCAAACAAAAGGAAAGGGATTTCATCACACAGGAAAATGACTAGGTTGTAGATGGATTAGAAGATGATGAAGATATAAACTATGTCAATCTAGCACTTATGGCCAAATCAGATGAAAAAGAGGTCAGTTCATCAAGTAATTAGGGAAACAGAAAGAATCTTTGGTATATGGATAGTGGTTGCTCAAGGCACATGACTGGAGATTCTACCCAGCTCACTGAGTTCAAGGAAAGAGCTGGCCCAAGTATCACTTTTGGAGATGACATCAAGGGTTATACTGTGGTAAATGGCTTGATTTCAAAGGATAATATCATCATTGAAGAGGTTGCCCTAGTGGATGGACTGAAGCATAATTTGTTGAGCATCAGCCAACTTTGTGATAAGGGCAACTCAGTTATTTTTAATGCAGAAGTCTGCGTTGTGACTAACAAGAAGAGCAACAAAGTGGTTCTCACTGGAGTGAGAAAAGGAAATGTGTATCTAGCTGACTTCAACTCAACAAATGCAGAATCTGTAACTTGTCTTCTCAATAAAGCAAGTCAAGATAAAAGTTGGCTGTGGCACAAGAAGCTGTCCCATCTAAACTTCAAGGCCATGAATGAGCTAGTCAAGAAATAATTGGTTAGAGGTATTCCTCAAGTAGAGTTTTCAAAGGATGGATTGTGTGATGCCTGCCAGAAAGAAAAGCAGATTAAAGCATCATTCAGAAAAATCTAGAATCATATATTGAAGAACCTTTACAGCTACTTCACATGGACTTGTTTGGACCAGTAAATGTGTTATCTATCTCAAAGATGAGATATTGCCTAGTAATTGTGGATGATTTTTCAAAGTTCTCTTGGACATATTTTCTAAATTCCAAAGATGAGGCTAGTGAAATCACCACCAATCACACAAGGCAAGTTAATCATCCTGACTTAAAGGTTAGAAGAATCAGGAGTGATAATGGAATTGAGTTCAAAAATTCTGCGATGAAAGTGTTTTGTGAAGAGTGTGGAATCATGCATGAGTTTCTGCAGCAAGAACTCCACAACAAAATGGAGTGGTGGAAAGGAAGAATAGATCACTTATTGAAGCTGCAAGAACTATGCTTGAAGAATCAAGGCTGCCAACTTACTTTTGGGCAGAAACATGTTATACTCAGAATATCTTCTTGATCATTCACGCAAAAGGCATGACTCCATATCAGATATTCTAGAATAGGAAGCCAACTCTAAATTTTCTTCATTTTATTGGATGCAAATGCTACATTCTAAGGAATCAAACTGAACAGCATGGAAAGTTTGATGCTAAAGCAGATGAAGGAATTTTTGTTGGATATGCTGTTGGAAAAGCATATAGAGTCTAAAATCTCAGAACAAACATTGTCATGGAATCTGTACATGTTGTGTTTGATGATAAGAAGATTGAAGGACTAAAAGATGAAGGTTTCCATGATAGCCTCAAATTTGATAATGTTGAGATGATTAATGATGACAGTGATGATGATAGCGATAAAAAAGCAGTGTCTAAGGATAATGCAGAAAAGACTATCTCCAATGACGCACAAAATTTAGCATCAGTCAAGTTACAAAGTGCATCATCCGTCGGAACAATGAGAGAAGCTGAGAGTCAAAACAGATCACTTACAGAAAGAACTCCTTCGAATCAAAGATTCATAAACTCAGGGGGAGTTTCTCCCAATCAAAACTCAGTCAAACATCAAGACAATGACGAGGCCTCTTCATCAAGAGCTAATCTACCACAACAGAGAAAATGGACTAAGATCACCCTTTTAAGCTCATCATTGGTGATGCATCTTCTAGAGTTCAAACAAGAAAAGTAACTCAAGAAGAATGTCTATATAACAGCTTTCTCTCAAAGGAAGAACCAAAGAAGGTAGAAGAAGCTTTGTTAGATCCTGATTGGTTCTAGCTATGCAGGGAGGAGCTAAACTAATTTGAAAGGAATAAGGTATGGAAGCTGGTACCCAAGCCTAAAGGAAAGAATCTAATTGACACCAAGTGGGTATTCAGAAATAAGATGGATGAAAATGGCATAGTTATGAGGAACAAACCTAGAGTGGTGCTAAGGGCTACTGTCAACAAGAAGAAATAGATTTTGATGAGACTTTTGCTCCTGTTGCAAGACTTGAAGCCATCAAAATTTTCTTAGCGTATGCATCCCATACCAATTTCAAAGTCTATCAATGGATGTCAAAAGTGCCTTTCTGAATGGAAATTTAGAGGAGGAAGTCTATGTCAGTCAACCTCCTGGTTTTGAAGATCCAAATTTTACAGAATATGTCTACTATCTTTTGAAAGGACTTTATGGATTGAAGTAAGCACCTAGAGCCTGGTATGATACTTTGTCAAAGTTTTTCTTAGAAAATCAATTCACAAGAGGTACTGTTGACAAAACTTTATTCTTTAGAAATGTTAATGACTCTAATATACTTGTTTAAATTTATGTAGACGATATTATATTTGGCTCTACGGATGAAAAACTTTACAAAAAGTTTGCCAAATTGATGCAAAGTAAGTATGAAATGAGCATGATGGGAGAAACTAACTTACTTTCTTGGTCTACAAGTTAAGCAAGTCAGTGATGGAATTTTCATTAGTCAAACCAAATATAATTATGATATTTTAAAGAAATTTGATCTAATGGATTGCACATCTGCAAAAATCCGATGGCTACTATAAACTAAACTTGAATTAAACACTACTGAAAAGTGTGTGGATATTTCAAGCTATAGAGGCATGGTTGGCTCACTTTTATATTTTTTTTTCAGCTAGTAAACCAGATATAATGTTTTCTACTTATCTTTGTGCTAGATTTCAGGCAAATCCTAGAGAATCCCATTTAATAGCTATAAGAGAATTTTCAGATATATCAAGGGAACACCAAAACTTGGCATTTGGTACCCTAGAAAATTCTTATTTTGATCTAACGGGTTATTCAGGTGCAGACTATGCAGGGTGCAAGATTGATAGAAAAATCACTACATGAACTGTCAATTTCTTGGAAACAAGCTAGTATCCTGGTTCAATACAAAGCAAAATCAGTCTCTAATTCTACAACCGAGGCTGAATATATTGCTGCTGGTAGTTGCTGTGCATAAATTCTATGGATGAAAAACCAATTGTTGGACTATTATAACGACTCGTGTATTTTCTTTTATTTTAATATTCTAAAAGTGTAATAAGTTGAATAGATAATTAAATAAAACGTGTGTATTGATTTTTGGCAGCAGTTTGTTGATTATTATTATTTATTTGTGGTCTGTGGATATAGGGATTGGATTTTGTGAATTATTATTGAGATATGTGGTTTTGTTATGTTTTTAAAAAGTAATTTTATTTACCATTTTAATTCCATAAATATTGCGATTATCTTTAAAATTGATTTTATAATTTTATAATTTCAATAATTATTTTTAGGATTTTGCAAAATTCAGAAATCAATATTTCACTAATTATTTATCGTTAAATGATTTTCTGATTGTGTTTATTTGTAAATTCCATATTTAATTCCCGAATTCCTCAAAATTCACGAAATTCATATTTTATCAAGTTTATAATATTCTGAGAATTTTAAAATTATTTTGGAAATTTTTGGGATTAATTTCACCCGCGTGTTATTTCGTTTAACTGTTAAAAAGCGGGTATAAAGTGCACATTAAAATTGTTTTAAAATTTCGAAAATTATGTTTTTAATTATTTAGGGATATTTTTGATATTTTAAGACTAGTTTGGATTTAGTTCGATATGTTTTCAATCGCATTTTATTTCTTTAAAATATAAATTCGGGATAAATTCCGGTCCCTGGGTATTCAGGGATACGTGTTAACAACTTATAATAAGAAGTTAACACGTATCCAATTTTGCAGGACATGTGTTGGCTGCTGCTAACTCACAAACACACACATCAGGCATCACAGTCTTGTCTCTCTCTGGTTCTCGCCCCTCTCTTTCGTTTCCCTCCTCCCTCCCCCGGTTTTCTTCCCTTTATTGCTTCCAGTCGCCGCTTTTCTCATTTTTCCGATCCCAGTCGAGTTTCGCCAGGACAGAAGTCAGCGTAAAAGCTACTTAGGGGTTCCGAAAGCATTGCAAGGAAGTACCCTGACCATTCTTTTATGGTTCAGTATATATGAATAACTAATGTTTTAATCTCGTAAAGGAACAGAAACGTTTTAAGTTACGTATCCCTGTAGTTATAAATCACTATTTTCAACTTATTTTGGGGAAAAGTAACTTTGAAAAGTACCTATCTCGAATGAAATGATTTACGAGCTAGATTTTATATGTATGCTGTTAAAATGAATGGTTTTGAAATGAGATAGGTACAAGTGTTTTGAAAACTGGATAAAACGATCAGATATGGGATACATAGGGGTCAGAGTAGGCCTATTGAGGCGGCGTAAGAGGCTAATTCTGTTGCGCGGAAATTATAACCGGTTAGTCCAGCAGGTTAGAGACCTAGCTAGTCTCTGAGTTCCGGAACAGGTAAATGGGATGGCAGTTAGAGTCGTCTGGTGTTGATACCCTGATCAGCTATCTTCACATATCCGTACATATCTGATTTGGATTTGTGATTCCCGTAAGGGTATAAGTACTTGATACAGTGGTTTTATAAATGTGAATAGCATGCTAAAATTGGACTCTGTACTTACACATTACACTATTACGTTTGTTTTATTAAAAGCATGCTAGTCAGTTATGTTAAATATATTTGTGATGTCATGTCTAATCTGATTTGTTAAGTTTCAAGGCTTATTATCAGAATATCAGAACTTAACTAGAAATCAAAACTTACTGAAGACAGGAAGTTATCAGAACTTAAGGCATCAGAACTTATATGAGGACTTAAGTGCGGATATACTTCAAGGATGAAAAGCGGATGATTTACAGGAGAGGATCTGGATTAAACAAGTAAAGATGTGCATAAAGAATTGGACAGCTATAGGACTGCAGTAGATAATCTCTGATTGATATATTCTAGGAAACAGAATCATTATCATATCAATTTGTAGTTATCTTGTAACTTTGTAGCATATAAACATAAATTAAGGTTTACACTATGAGTGTTATCATTCTCGAGAATATTATTCATTGTAACCCTAACAGCTCTTAGTGATATCATACATCACTGAGAGAGTAGATTAAACCTACTGTAACAGAGTTTGATATATTGAATAAACTTGTTTTCTGTTACATACTTGTGTTTATAATCGAATTGATTATAGATACTATATTCAACCCCCTTCTATAGTATCATTGAGGCCTAACAAGTTATATCCAGTTTCTCAGTTTTTCATTATAGAATGTTGTTCGCATGATTACAGCTCTGTTCCTATCATTGTTTACATTACTGTTTTATCTTGTTATTCATATGTTGGTACTGTTGAGCGATTATGCTCACCCTTACAACCTATTATATATATATCATAGATGCCTGGAAGACCAATCAGACCTTGGCAGAACCGTGTTTCAGCCCCTTAAGGACCCGGCTCCTCAGAAGTAGTTAGTATCAGGCCACGTGCAGTCTGATGAGTTGATGAATAAGTTAGATTGTGTCAGACTTTTAAATAAATGGGTTGTAATAATCTTGAGCTTGGATCACACTTGAACCTGGATCAGATCTTGGTTCGGGGTCGAGTTAGTTTATTTTAATAATAATCTTGTTGTTTATATTTTTGGTAAATGTATTTGGTGACGTCAACTCCTGACCTCGGAGTTGAGGCCATCACAACTATGGTATGCAAGTAGACAGAATTCCTATTTTCTGTGATAACACAAGTGCAATTGCCATTACTAAAAATCCAGTACAACATTCAACATTCATTAGGGAATATGTAGTGAGTGGTACTGTGGAACTTCATTTGTTCCAAGTGAGAAACAACTTGTAAATATCTTTACCAAGCCACTTGATGAATCCACCTTCACTAGGTTGGTAAGTGAGTTAGGTATGCTTAATTATTCTTAAATTATTAGTGATAATTTTGCAAGTTGCAATGCAGCCAGAAATTTAATTGATTTTTCTGTTTTCGATGAAAATTTGGCTAAGTTAAATTTTACATATCGACGGATGTTCCTTATCCATCGAATTTGATCATCTGTCGAAATAGAATAGCTTGGTAAAAATCAATTACTTTTCTGGATTATTTTTTGAATTTGATCATGTCTATGTGCTTTGTTCTTGAATGTTGTACTGGATTTTCAATAATGGCAATTGCACTTGTGTTATAACAGAAAATACGAATTCTATCCACTTACATACCATAGTCCAACGATTGGTTTTTCATCCATAGTATTTGTGCACAGCAACTGCCAACATCAATATATTCAGTCTATATTGTAGAAGTAGAGACTGAGTTTTGCTTTTTACTAAACCAGGTTACTAGCTTGTTTCCTAGAAATTGACAGGTTCCTGTAGTGCTTTTTCTATCAATCTTGCACCCTGCATAGTCTGCATCTGAATAACCAGTTAGATCAAAACCAGAATCTCTAGGGTACCAAATGCCAAGATTTGGTGTTCCCTTGAGATATCTAAAAATTCTCTTTATAGCTATTAAATGAGATTCTCTAGGATCAGCCTGAAATCTAGCACAAAGATAAGTAGCAAATAGTATATTTTGCCTACTAGCTGTCAAATACAAAAGTGAGCCAACCATTCCTCTATAGCTTGAAATATCCACAGACTTTTCAGGAGTGTTAAATTCAAGTTTAGTTGCAGTAGCCATATGAGTTTTTGCAGATGTGCAATCCATTAGATCAAACTTCTTTAAAAGATCATAAATATATTTGGTTTGAGTAATGAAAATTCCATCACTAACTTGCTTAACTTGTAGACCAAGAAAGTAAGTTAGTTCTCCCATCATGCTAATTTAATACTTACTTTACATCAATTTGGAAAACTTTTTGCAAAGTTTTTCATCTGTAGAGCCAAATATAATATCATCTACATAAATTTGAACAAGTATACTAGCGCCATTAACATTTCTAAAGAATAAAGTTTTTTCAACAGTACCTCTTGTGAAGAGACTTTCTAAGAAAAACTTTGACAAAGTATCATACCAGGCTTTAGGTGCTTGCTTCAATCCATAAAGTGCTTTCGAAAGATATTAGACATATTATGGAAAATTTGGATCTTCAAAACCAGGAGGTTGAGTGACATAGACTTCCGCCTCTAAATCTCCATTCAGAAAGGCACTTTTGACATCCATTTAATAGACTTTGAAATTGGCATTAGATGCATAGGCTAAGAAAATTCTGATGGCTTGAAGTCTTACAACAGGAGCAAAAGTCTCATCAAAATCTATTCCTTCTTGTTGACAGTAGCTCTTAGCAACCAATCTAGCTTTGTTCCTGATAACTATGCCATTTTCATCCATCTTATTTCTGAATACCCACTTGGTGTCAATTGGATTCTTTCCTTTAGGCTTGGGTACCAGCTTCCATACCTTGTTCCTTTCAAATTGGTTTAGCTCCTCCTGTATAGCTAGGACCCAATCAGGATCCAACAGAGCTTTTTCTACCTTCTTTGATTCTTCCATTGAGAGAAACCTGCTATATAGACATTCTTCTTGAGTTGCTTTTCTTGTTTGAACTCTAGAAGATGCATCACTAATGATGAGCTCAAAAGGGTGATCTCTAGTCCATTTTCTCTATTGTGGTAGATTAGCTCTTGATAAAGAGGCCTTATCATTGTCTTGATATGTGATTGAGTTTTGATTAGAAGAAACTCCCCCTGAGTTTGTGAATCTTTGATTTGAAGAAGGATTTCTTTTTGTAAGTGATCTGTTTTGACTCTCAGCTTCTCTCATTGTTCCGAAGGATGATGCACTTTGTATCCCGATGGATGAAGCTGATTTTCTACCGAAAGATGATGCATTATGTAACTCGACTGATGCTGAATTTTGTGCATCATTGGAGATAGTCTTTTCTGCATTATCCTTAGCCACTGTTTCTTGATCACTATCATCATCACTAATCATCTCAACATTATCAAATTTGAGGCTATCATGGAAACCTTCTTCTTTTAGTCCTTCAATCTTCTTATCATCAAACACAACATGTACAGATTCCATGATAATGTTTGTTCTGAGATTGTAGACTCTATATGCTTTTTCAACAACATATCTAACAAAAATTCCTTCATCTGCTTTAACATCAAACTTTCCATGTTGTTCAGTTTGATTCCTTAGAATGTAGCATTTGTATCCAAAGACATGAAGAAAATTTAGAGTTGGCTTCCTATTCTTGAATATCTGATATGGAGTCATGCCTTTTACTTGATTGATCAAGGAGATATTCTGAGTATAACATGTTATTTTCACAGCTTTTGCCCAAAAGTAAGTTGGCAGCCTTGATTCTTCAAGCATAGTTCTTGCAGCTTCAATAAGTGATCTATTCTTCTTTTCCACCACTCCATTTTGTTGTAGAGTTCTTGCTGCGGAAAACTCATGCATGATTTCATACTCTTTACAAAACATTTTCATCATAGAATTCTTGAACTCAGTTCCATTATCACTCCTGATTCTTCTAACCTTTAAGTCAGGATGATTGTTAACTTGCCTTATGTGATTGATGATGATTTCACTAGCCTCGTCTTTGGACTTTAGAAAATATGTCCAAGAGAACTTTGAAAATCATCCACAATTACTAGGCAATATTTCTTCTTTGAGATAGATAATACATTTACTGGTCCAAACAAGTCCATGTGAAGTAGCTGTAAAGGTTCTTCAATAGATGATTCAAGCTTCCTTTTGAATGATGCTTTAATCTACTTTCCTTTCTGGCAGGCATCACACAATCCATCCTTTGAAAACTCCACTTGAGGAATACCTCTAACCAATTATTTCTTGACTAGCTCATTCATGGTCTTGAAGTTTAGATGGGATAGCTTCTAGTGTCATAGCCAACTTTTATCTTGACTTGCTTTACTGAGAAGACAAGTTACATATTCTGCATTTGTTGATTTGAAGTCAGCTAGATACACATTTCCTTTTCTCACTCTAGTGAGAACCACTTTGTTGCTCTTCTTGTTAGTCACAACACAGGCTTCTGCACTAAAGGTAACTGAGTTACCCTTATCACAAAGCTGGCTGATGATCAACAAATTATGCTTGAGTCCATCCACTAGAGCAACCTCTTCAATGATGACATTATCCTTTGAAATCAAGACATATCCCACAGTATAAACCTTGTTGTCATCTCCATAAGTGATACTTGGGCCAGTTTTTTCCTTGAACTCAGTGAGCAGGGTAGAATCTCCAGTCATGTGCCTTGAGCAACCACTATCCAGATACTAAAGATTCTTTATTTTTCCCTGCACACATCAAAATCAAATCAAGTTGATTTTGGTACCCAAGTTTCCTTGGGTTCTACCTTGTTAGCCATTTTCTTTGGTTTCTTAGGTTTGACCTCATTTGACTTTGGTATTTCAGATTCATCCTTAGTCATTTGAGTTGGACCTTTGAAGCTATTCACTGAAGCAATATTGTCATGCACATTTTGATTAACAGGAAAGGGCATGCTATGTGCAAACATGTTATTCCGGTAGGCATGCTAAATGGCATTTCAGGCATACTAAATGAACCATAATAAGGATTAGGTGCAAATGGCATATTAGCAAATTGTGCATTCATATTCTCTGTAGGCTAGGCATTCATAGGCATTGCTGGCATGTTAGTCATGTTGGGAAAAGAAGGTGGTGCAGACATAGGAGTAGACATAGCAATTTTGCAATTAACAGACAAATGATTAACACTACCACACTTAACACAGATTTTTCTAGGATCATATTTATCAGGTGTGTAGTTGTTATATTTGTTAATTCCTACCTTCCCATTTCTATTGTTTTTCCTTTTTGATTTTGCTTTAACCTCAATCTTTTCTAATCTGTCATTCAATTGCTTGATAGACAGATGGCCAACATTGACTCTCTTTTCTTTTCTTACTTGACTTGATTCTCCTGGAACAAAGTTTTTAAAAACTGATCCATATTTATCATTCAACTTAGCTAGCATAGCTTTGCTAACTTGCTTACTTATATTCGACGGACATGGCTCATTGTCTTTCGACGGATAATCCTTTTGATTATTCGACGGATAATTTTCATTATCCATCGAATCCACATCCATTGAAAGTCCTTCAACCAGATTGGAATCAAGCTTCTCCTTGTTCTTTTTCCAGGTTGCATCATAAATAGCTTCTATACCTTGAGCTTTAGTAATTTGAGCATGGACATCTCTAGATGATTTCCAAGTCTTAACTACTTCATGTTCTCGTTCAAGTTGCTTTCTTAAAATCTCTTCTTTCTTTAAAAATTCAGTTAATTCATCCTTGGCAGTTTTACATTTAATTCTCAATTTTTCAAACTCAATGAATTGAGACTCTAGCACATTATTCCTTTCACTTAAAAACAAATTATTTTATTTAATTTTAGCATTTTCCTTAGTGAGAGACTTAAGAGTTACACGTAAATGATACAGCTCAGTAGACATGTCATTGATGACATCATTGCACTCGGACTTAGTTAAATGTGCTAGGTTAGTGGTGATTACCTAATTACTGGATGAACTAACTTCTGTTTCATCTGATTTGGCCACTAGGGCTAGGTTGACATAGTTTATTTCTTCATCTTCATCCAGTCCATCTGCAACCCAGTCATTTTCTTGTGTAATGAAAGCCCTTTCCTTTTGCTTGAGCAACTCAAAGTATTTCTGCTTATAATCAACAGGCTCAAACTTCTTTTTACCAAAGTCAGGCTTTCTGCACTCACTAGCAAAATGACCTGCCAAGCCACACTTGAAACACTTGAATTTAGACTTATCAACCATGTTTCTGTTTGACTTAGCTGCTCCAAAATTCTTCTTGAATTTGAGCTTGGCAAATCTCCTGGATAGAAAATTAAGATGCCCATATATGTCATCCATGTCATCTTGGCTCAACTGTTCTTCATTTTCAGCTACCACCCCCTTTACCCTTGCTTTCACAAACCCTTGAGTTTGATACAGATTCCACATCTTCAACCTTCATCTCTTTTTCCTTTTCTTGCTCAGCAACCAGTGCAATAGATCCTCCTTTATTCCTTCCTTTCTCCATTTTTTCATCTTGCTCTATTTCAAGCTCATAGGTTTTTAGAATTCCATACAGTCTTTCCAAGGTGAATTCCTTGTAATCTTGGGAGTTTCTTAAAGAGACTGTCATGGGCTTCCATTCCTTTGGTAGAGATCTAAGGAATTTAAGGTTTGAGTAGTCTTTTGTTTGATAGACCCTTCCATGCAACTTGAGAGCATTCAGTAGATTTTGAAATCTACTAAATATATCAGTGAGTGACTCACTTTCTTCACAGTAAAAATGCTCATATTGCTGAATCAAGAGATGCATTTTGTTCTCTCTTACTTGCTAAGTTCCATCACAAATAATTTGAATTATGTCCCAGATTTCTTTTATTGTTTTGCAGTTTATGATGTTGTCAAACATATCACCATCAACACCATTAAACAATATATTCATGGCCTTTTTATCTTTCCTGACTTGTTCAATATCTGGATCAGACCATTCATGTCTGGGATTTGGAACTGATGGTTCATTTCCAGTTGCAGCTCTCATAGGAACATGAGGACCTTTCTCAATGCAGTCCACATAAGATTCATCTTGAGAAAGAATATGTAGGTGCATGTTCACCTTTCAGTGGTGATAGTTTTCTTTGTCCATAAATGGAATTTTCACTCCAACATCCTTTCTTATCATCTTGTTGATTGTGGTGATATTTATACTCTTTGTACTTCAAGAGCTTGCTCTGATACCAATTGTTATTCCCAAACAATACAACAAGAATTACAGAAGGGGGGTTGAATGTAATTCTGGCTTCTTTTTCTGATTTTAAGAATGTTGTTACTTGATATATAACTGTGTTTGATTTTGTAAGAAGTGCGAAATGAAAGTAAAATAGAAATCAAAACACAAAGCAATAAAACATAAGGCTTTAAAACTTTCTGGTGGATTTGAAATCATCCACCATATATATATATAAAGATGAGAACTCTGTGATGCTTGAATAGCACACAGCTGCTTACAAGTTGAACAACAAGAACAATTGAGAAATTCTTTACAGATTTTTCTTTCTCTATTTATCTAGTTTTTCTTTCTAACTTCGATACTTTTCAACTTGCTACTCTTGGTTTATATATTACCAAGTTACATGATAGTAAGATAAGACAATAAGGCAACCTCAATCTAGTCTAACTTCAGGCTGCTACATTACTCTATCAAGCATCTTTGAATATCTTCATAATTGCATGGAAATGGTAATGCTTCTTTGTTCTCAAAGTCTTGTAATTAGGCTGCCACATTCCATTTGCAAATACCCGATGCATGTGACTGTGTTGTCACTGTCAACTGCTCTTTTAAATTTATGATCATTTGTCGGGACTATGTTGGTTATCCGTCGGGAGCCTTGTTGATTATCTGTCGGGAGCCTTTGTAGATCATCCGTTGGGAGTCTTTCTATCACTTGACTCTATTTCACTTATACAGAATTACAAGACATCTTATATTTACAATTAGCCAACATATTCTGCATATCAATCTAGTAGTCAACATGACTCAAAGAATCCTACAATATCTACTCAACTAAAACATTGTTTGCAGAAATGTGCTACAATACCTATTATTACATAAGCTACACTCCCGATGGATGTTCAGAGGTCATCCGTCGGGACTATAAAAATCATCCTTCGGGAATATTGTACAACATTCATCGAGAGCTACAAAAACACTAAGTTAAGTCTACTAAGATGTTTTGTTCAACTTATCATCAAGTTCAAAACATATTCCTAACATTTTATTGTCATAGGATTCCTTAATGGTTGAGTAACTGTGCAATATATAAGCATAGATTAGGTTTTCACTTTATAAGTTATGAATTGATATATTATTCATATAACCTAGCAGCTCTCAAGGATATATGTTCATCCTTTGAGAGAGCATTATACATCATGAATAAAAACTCTTGATTCAATTGTGTCTGTTATTTTGGTTTGATTGTTTAACTTTATTCACCCCTCCTCTACAGTTCATTAAAAGCCTAAAAATTGGTATCCGAGCTTAATGTTGATACTAAAAGAGTTTAAGATCAATAGAACAATCAGTGATGATAGACAAAGAATGACAATAGGTTCTCCAACCTCTACCAGCCACAAATCCAATCAGCAACAACATGAGTAGATATGAATATCCAATTCATATAACAATTCAACATAATAAACACTGTAATTAAAAAAACCAAAATCATAATTAACATTGATAAAACATTTATCTCAGAGCATAAAGCAATTTATGGGTATAACCAGGGTATATAAAGGTATGTACGGAGAATGGCTTCAAGCCCGGAGAAGAATCAGGTAATAAATGAACAATTTTTCAATAGTTGTACAGGGTTTAGTTCTTTGATGTTACAAGGTATTGTAGAATATATAAGTCTCTGTATGTTCAAGTAATTTTGTTCCAGTGTTTGGTGTATGGTGTATATGTATTTGTGTAGTGGTATCATATTTGTGTGGTTTAATATCTGGGAAATCAACAACCGATGGTTTACAAAGAATAAGTCTTCCGGCTCAAAGATCAATTGAGGTGATCAGGATTTAATGTTAAGTAATTCAAAGCACTTGCAATTTAAAATAATATTGTTCAGAGTACTTGCAGTATATCTCAAGAAGGTTCACGAAATACTTGCCTTATCACAAATGATTTCAAACTTCACTTGCACTCGTCTAACGGATCTACTCAACAACCACTTGTCTTCTTTTTCTATGCCTCGCTTCTACTCACTTATCACTTGCTTTCTTTTTCTACGCCTCGATTCTATTTACTGATCACTTGTTTTCTTTTTCTACGCCTTGTTTCCTCTTTTAGGCATCACAAGTATCTACAATACTCAATCTCATATTATTCTAATTGTCACATAGACGTCATAAGCTTTTATCTACCCTTTATTTCACCCAAATCCGATTTACGGATTGAAAGTTATGACCAAAACAGTCAAACAATAAGCACATAGGCATATAACACATCATTCAGGTAACACATAGCACATAGCACGTAAGGTATTCGATACAAATTATTTTTCAAAGAATGTTTGGGGGGTAAAATGATTTTTCTAGAATTTAATACGATTTTTTGAACATTTTTCGGAATTAAAACGGGTCAAAGAATTATTTTATGAATAATTAACAAGGTTCGAATACCCGAATCTGACTTTAAAATCATATAATAATAAATATCGAGCCTTGAACATAATTGTTAGATATATTTGATAATGTCATGTCTAATATGATTTGTGTTTAGTTTTCAGATCTTACTTAAACAGGACAAATCAGTACTTAACTGGAAATCAGTACTTATACTGAAGTCAGAACTTAAGATATCAGAACTTAAGTTATCTAAACTTAAGTTATCGGGATATATTTATCAGGAGATAATATCAGGACTTAAGGGGACTTTCAGATAAGGAAGGCGACTGATTGAGAGGAAAGAAGATCAAGACAAATACAAGAAGAGATATGCATGAAGAAGGAATACTATGAAGAATAGAATACTTGGAAGAAAAGATATCTGATTGACATATTTTAGGAAGCAGAATTATATTCCATATCAATTAGCGATTATCTTGTAACATACTACAGACATAGGGTTTACACTATATGTGTTATCATTATCGAGAATAATATTCATTGTAACCCTAGCAGCTCTCGTGATATTTGTTCATCACTGAGAGAGGACAATTCCATATTGTAACAGAGTTTATTATATTGAATAAAGTCTGTTTTCTGTTACTTGAGTTCTTTAATTCGATTTGATTGTGATAAACACTGTATTCAACCCCCTTCTACAGTGTGTGTGACCTAACAAGTGGTATTAGAGCAGATCTGTTAACACACAAACAGTTTAAGATCCAAAAACAATCATGTATGAAGAAGAAACTCCAACCAAGCCCACCAAAACTGAAGAACCTCCAAAGACTCAAATCCATAGTCGATATGAGACTATTAGAGTTCCCATATTGAAACCATCTGAATATTCCACATGGAAGGTGAGGATGTCTATGTTTCTGAAAGCTACTGATCCAGAATACCTTGACAGAATCAATGAAGGACCACACAAGCCAATCAAACTCTATATTGTAGTTGCAGGTCAACCAGCAAAATCTGTACCAAATGAGAAGAGTGATTATACTGCTGAAGATATCTCATCAATTGCGAAGGATGCTAAGGTAAGACACTTGCTGCATAGTGCCATTGATAATGTAATGTCAAACAGGGTAATCAACTGCAAGACTGCAAAGGAGATATGTGATGCTTTGGAGACAAGATGCCAGGGAACCGAATCAATTAAGAAGAACAGAAAGACTATACTTACTCAAGAGTATGAACAATTTGACTCAAATCCTGATGAGTCATTAACTGGTTTAAATGACAGATTTTTCAAACTCTTGAATGATTTGTCACTAGTTGACAAGGAATATGAACTTGAGGATTCAAATCTTAAATTCCTGTTAGCACTTCCTGAAAGATGGGATTTGAAGGCCACCACTATAAGAGATAACTATAATCTTGAAGAAACAACTCTTGATGAAATTTATGGGACGCTCAAGACTCATGAACTTGAGATGGAACAAAGAAGCAAGAGGAAAGGAGGAAAGTCAAGGATAGTTACTCTTAAGGCTGAGGAGGAATCTCCCAAAGCAGCTACCTCAAGGAAAAGCAAGGGAAAAGCTCTCATCACAAAGTCTGATACTGAGTCATCAAGTTCTGATAGTGATGATGACTCAGAAACTGAAAGCTTGCCTGAGATGGATGCTAATGAAGAGATGATGAAGCTGTGTGCTCTTATGGTGAAAGGAATCACAAGAATTGCATACAGAAAATTCAGGAAGGGAAAGAAATTTTCCAGAAAATCTGAAGGCAAAGGAGGAAAGTCTGAAAGAGGAGATTACACAAATGTCAAATGCTACAACTGTGGTGAGAAAGGCCACATATTTCCTGATTGCAAGAAAGTGAAAAGTGACAAAGGCAAGGCTCTTGTCACAAAGAAGAAAAGCTGGACAGACGCTTCAGATTCTGAAAGTGAGGAGAACTATGCCTTGATTGCAAATGCTGATAGCAGTTCTGATGCTGCTGAGTTAAAGGTACCTCAAACTACTTATGCCTTTCATACTGATGATATTAATGAGTTGAGAAGATATCTTAAAACCATGTTCATTAGTTATAGAGATCAAACTTTAACATGTGAAAGATTGACTTCTGAAAATCTTGCTTGTAAAAAGAGGAATGATTATTTAGAAAAAGAGTTAGTCATGTTCCATCAAACTCAAAAAGATAGAGATGATACTTTCTATGTTAGGGATGAAGTACTTAAAATGAATGAATCTCTAAAAACTGAGTTAGAAAAGGAAAGAGAGATTATCAGGACTTGGACTAACTCTGGCAGAACAACTCAGAATTTGTTAAGTAGTGGAAACTGGAAAGAGGGCTTAGGTTATGGAGATGATAAGAATGATAAAGGAACTATAGAAATTAAGCCTATAGTTGTTAAAAAAAGCCAAAGGTAAAACCTGTTAAGTTTGTAGCTGTAAAGTCTGATATTGAGAAATCAGAAGTTAAAGAGTAATTAACTTCTGACAAGCTAAAACAGGAAAAGCCAACTGAAGTTAACGTAGGCTTAATGACCAAGAAGCAGCTTAAGCATAAGCTGAAAGATGTTAAGAATGTAAACAAGGTAAAGCCATCTAGGAAAAATAGGAATGTAAAGGAAGGTGTGAATAAAAGCAATGATTATAAGCCTGTTCCTAATGCTCCTAGAAAGAAATGTTATAACTGTGGAAATTCTAACCATCTGGCTTCTTTTGTAGGAAGAATAAGAACATAAACTCCTTTCCTTCAAAGTCAGGAGTTAAGAGTCAGTCTATTAGATATAGGCCACAAAATCCTTGTTTTCATTGTGGTAGTTTATGGCATTCCATTTATACTTGTACGGAATATCATAGTTTGTTCTATGATTATTATCAAATAAAACCTTCTTTAAAGAAAGTTAGCATTGTTCCTTCTAATGTAAGTTCTGATACAAAGTCTGTTAGTGTAAATGCTGATAAGAAAAATGTTAACATAAACTCTGATGCTAAATCCGCTGCAAATGTTAACAAACTTAATAGGGCCAAAGGATCCAAGCAAGTCTGGGTCCTTAAAACTAATCATTAATGGTCTTTGTGATTGCAGGGCAACAGGAAAAACATCCTAGTTCTGGACAGTGGATGTTAAGGACATATGACTGGAAATAAAGCCCTGCTATCAGACTTTATGGAGAAAGCTGACCCAAGTGTTTCTTATGGAGATGGCAATATTGGAAAAACCTTGGGATATGGCAATATCAATCTGGGGAATGTCATTATTGAAAAAGTAGCTCTGGTCTCAGGACTTAAACACAATCTGCTAAGTGTTAGTCAAATCTGTGACAGAGGTTATCATGTGGATTTCTTTGAAGAACACTGTGAAGTTGTAAGCAAATCCACAGGAAAAGTTGTTCTGAAAGGATACAGGCATAGTAACATTTATGAAGCCAAGCTTTCAACAAATACCGATGGTTCTGCAATCTGTCTGTTAAGTAGAACATCAATTGAAGAAAGCTGGAATTTGCACAAGAAACTCTCTCATTTAAATTTCAACAATATAAATGAACTAGTCAAGAAAGATCTTGTGAGAGGACTGCCAAAATCAGTATTTTCTCCTGATGGCCTTTGTGATTCATGTCAGAAGGCTAAACAAAGAAAATCTTCATTCAAGAGCAAGACTGAATCATCAATTCTTGAGTCTTATCACCTACTACATGTTGATCTATTTGGTTCAGTAAATGTCATGTCTATTGTAAAGAAGAAATATGCTATGGTCATAGTGGATGAGTTCACCAGATACACATGGGTGTATTTCTTGCACACAAAAAGTGAAACTGCATCTATTTTGATTGATCATATCAAGCAACTGGATAAATTGGTCAAAGATTCTGTAAAGATTATAAGAAGTGATAATGGCACTGAGTTCAAGAATTCGATCATAGAAGAGTTCTGCAAAGACCATGGAATAAAGCAGGAATTTTCTGTTCCTGGAACTCCACAGCAAAATGGAGTTGTTGAAAGAAAGAATATAACTCTTATTGAAGCTGCATGAACTATGCTTGAAGAAGCAAAGCTACCAACCTATTTTTGGGCTGAAGCTGTGCAGACTGCTTATTTTACTCAGAATGCAACACTCATTAACAAGCATGGAAAGACACCATATGAGATGGTGAAAAAAAAAGCCAAATCTGAAGTATTTTCATGTAATTGGATGCAAGTGTTTTGTTCTTAAGACTCAACCTGAACCACTATCCAAATTTGATCTAAAAGCTGATGAAGGAATTTTTGTTGGATATCCACTTTCCACAAAAGCCTTCAGAGTCTACAATTTAAGAACAAGGGTTGTCATGGAATCCATCAATGTCTCTTTTGATGATAAGAAGATTACTAGACTTAAAGATTTCAATGATCATGATCAGCTGAGATTTGAAAATGAAGATTTAAATTCTGATACTATAAATCCTAACAGTCTAAATCCTGATACTGCAAACTCTGATGGATTAAACTTTGATGTTATTGAAACTATGGTGACTATGCCAAAGGAAGATGCACCTGTGCAGGGGGGCATACTGAAGATACAACCACATCTCAAGAAGCATCAGAACCTACAACTGGCTCTTCAAGTTCTGATTCATCAAGTTCTGATGAGCCAAGTTCTGATAATTCTGGAAACTCAAATTCTGAAGGATCCAACTCAGAGAGCATAATTTCAGGGGGAGCATCAGAAAATGTTGATGAAGACAACATGGATCATGGGGGAGCATCCAGTTCTAGAGAAAACCTTCCATCTGCAAGGAAGTGGACTAAATCACATACACCTGACTTAATTATTAGAAATCCTGATGCAGGTGTCAGAACTAGAACAGCTACATCAAATGAATGTCTTTATAATTCTTTTCTTTTTCAGACTGAACCAAAGAAAGTGGAAGAAGCTCTTCAAGATGCTGATTGGGTGCAAGCAATGCAGGAAGAGTTAAATGAATTTGTAAGAAACAAAGTCTGGACCCTAGTGTTAAGATCAAGGAACAGATCTGTTGTTGGTACAAAGTGGGTGTTCAGAAACAAAATTGATAGTGATGGCATAATTACAAGGAATAAAGTAAGGCTGGTTACAAAAGGATATTCTCAACAGGAGGGAATTGATTATGATGAAACATTTGCACCAGTTGCTAGATTGGAAGCCATAAGGATATTTTTGGCTTATGCTGCTCACAAAAAGTTTATTGTCTTTCAAATGGATGTGAAAAGTTCTTTTCTCAATGGAGAATTGGTAGAGGAGGTATATGTTGAACAACCTCCAGGCTTTGTAGATTCCAAACTTCCAAATCATGTCTACATGCTTGATAAAACACTTTATGGCCTTAAGCAAGCTCCAAGAGCATGGTATGAGACTAGCTCAGTTTCTTCTGAAAAGTGGATTTAACAGAGGAACTATTGACAAAACACTGTTCTACCTTAACCATGGACAGGACTTACTTTTGGTGCAAATATATGTTAATGATATCATTTTTGGTTCTACAAATGACAGACTTTACAAGAAGCTTGCCAAACTAATGCAATCAAGATATCAAATGAGTATGATGGGGGAACTTAGCTATTTTCTGGGTCTTCAAGTCAAGCAGAATGAAGAAGGCACTTTTATTTGTCAATCCAAGTACACCAGAAATTTGCTGAAGAAATTTGGAATGCAAGATTGTTCAAGTGCATCCACTCCCATGGCCACTGCAATAAAATTGGATAAGGATACTGGTACATCAGTAGATATTACTGATTACAGAGGTATGATTGGCTCATTACTCTATCTAACTGCAAGTCGACCTGATATCATGTATGCTACTTGTCTTTGTGCAAGATTTCAAGCAGATCTAAGAGAGCCTCACTTAACAGCTGTGAAAAGAATTTTCAAGTACCTTAAGGGTATAGCTGATTTGGGATTGTGGTATCCTAGAGAATCAGACTTTAAGCTAATAGGTTACTTAGATGCATATTTTGCAGGATGCAAAATTGACAGGAAAAGCACAAGTGGAAGCTGCCAATTTCTTGGAGGCAGATTAGTTTCTTGGTTTAGCAAGAAACAAAATTCAATTTCCATATCAATTGCAGAATCAGAGTACATTGCTGCAGGAAGCTGTTGTGCACAGATTCTTTGGATGAAGAATCAGTTACTGGATTATGGGTTAACATACTTTAAAATCCCTATTTACTGTGATAATGAAAGTGCTATTACTATGACAGGTAATCCAGTTCAACACTTAATGACAAAACACATCAGTATTAGGTACCATTTCATTAGGGAACATGTGGATGAAGGTACAGTGGAATTGCACTTTGTTCCAATAGATCAACAACTAGTAGATATCTTCACAAAACCACTGTGTGAAGCTACTTTTACAAGATTGGTAAATGAACTTGATATGGTTTCAGGTTCTTTCTCTAAATCTGCTTAGTTCATGTTCTGATACATCAGACTTTATGATCAGTATTTACAGATATTACTATTTTTGTGTATTATGTGTTTAAATTGAAAATTGCTTAAGTGCTGATTGTTGTCTGATGTGAATTTCTAAACTCTGATAGTGATATGAATGATTCTGTGACTCTTCAATCCAATGAGGATAACTGTGCTAGATGCTGACCTAGTAGTTTTTAACATACTAAAGTCCCATGTTTGAAGTAATTGTTTATGTGGAAATCTTTTAAACACAAGCAAATTCTGATATTGAGCTTAGTTAAGTTTACTTTGTGTATCTTATTACTAAGTCAAAAACTAGAATAGTGCTTCTTATATGTTAAGTTCTGATGTTAGTAAATCTGATGGATGTACTAAGTGCTGATAAACCTCACTTATCAAATGAAAAAGAAAAAGAAATAAAAATCAGGTACTCCTTTGAGATCTAGAGTAAAAATGTGGAAGGGACGACCCAAGTGCATTGCTGGTATTAAGTAATATGCATTAGAAAAGCAAAATAAAAAATTTCTTGGTAACCTTTCACACTCTGTGATTACTGGAGAAATACTCTGATAATAGCATAAATTCTGATAAGCTGTCGTAACTCACTTACACTGAGAAACCACTGTAAAATGGAATTTCAAAAGATGCATAAAATGAGCACAAAACAGTTGAGGTGGACTCATGCATGAACTCATTCTAAAGTAGACTTCAGAATACTAACAGATTTTGAGCAAAGTTCTTAGTTATGCCTTATTTCTAAGATGTACTGAAGTGAATCAGACTTTAATCTTTATCTGATATTTAGCTTACTGCACACACATACACTCCATATGAATGATGAAAATTAACGTGGTGATAAATGGTGTTTTAGATGAACAGGTTAAGTGTCAGTTGCATAAATTCTGAGGACAAGTAATGTTGGAAATTCTGATGATTAAGTTCTGAAGAAACGAAATTAGTATTTTGTGTGAAGAATTACAGGAATAGACATTCACTTTTCGAGTTAAGGAGCCATGTTCTGATGACTGTTAAGTTCTGATATAAGTCTAAGTTCTGATATTACATCTTGATTATTTACTTGACTTATTTGTGGTTAAAATCTGAAACAGTCATATTTAACATTCAGAATATGTTTGGGTGAGTTATAAACAGTCAACATAATTTGGGTTAGTGGTACTCGTACATGCACAGTAATTCCTACTTGTTTCGTGTGCTCATTAACTCCTGTTTTAAGCTTTCAATGGCATTATTACTCATCAGTCTAGGGAGACGAGGTATCATTACTTGCGTCTCTTGTTATTCTATTGGTTATTTAAACCAATGATTCATTCCAGCCAAAACATCCTTCACTTTCTCACAAACTCACTCTCTTTTTATTCATATCACCAAAAATGGTTCATTTCAACATATTCTTGAACTATGAAACTTTCACTATTGAGTTGAGTTGTGCTTACTAGCAGCAGGAGTGGCATGTCACTACCATTCCTGATGAACTCTGGAATTTGTTAAATGCTGATATAAAGAAACAAGTGGTTAGACCCTTACAAATACCTCAGTCTATAAAATAGATCCTGGTAAATGTTGATCCTCACACCTACAGATCTGTTTACCCTGATATTCAACCCTCCAGCATATCCCAGCCACCACAACAACCATCAGAACATACAATACCTACACCTCAAACTTCTCAACCTCAATCTACTCAACCCTCCATCGAAATATATTTCAAACCATCACAGACATCTTAACCTTCACATTCAGCACATCCTGTGAGGCCTTCATCTTCAAAGCCCAAGAGGACAAAGACTGTACCTCAGACACAACAGAAGAGAAGGAGGATTGTTTAAAGAGACGAGTCAGACAGTGAGGAACAGGTTCCAGTGTCAGAACCTGTTGTTGAAGAAGCTGAGAAGGTCTCTTCTCAGATGAATACTGGAATTGGGGGTTCTAAGCTTCTCAAAAGGCTTAGAAGGATGTATTCTGATGAAACTCCCAAAGTCTCTCCACCCTCAAAGAGACATAAAAAGCAAAGAGCCAGGAGGCCTGTCAGTATATCATCACATTCTGGAGAAACTCTGGAAGAAGTAGCTAAGGAAGGGGATCAGGAATCTCTGATCTCAACAGAACAAATTGTTGTTAATTTTCTTCCTTCAACACAATTAGAACCTACTCAAGACAGACTGCCTACTCCTCCTGTGTCTCCTGTAAATGAACCAGTACATACTGAAGACCCAGCCACAAGTGCTGAGATTGATATTCACAACCTGATTGTGCCTGAGGTTTTGTACTTAGAAGCTCCACCAGCTCCAATCACTCCACCAGCAACACCACTTCTTAATTCTGATTCTAATCCAGAATTGCCTACAACACCTTCTCTGCATCTAGATACTGAAGATCTGATATTGGGTGAGCATCAAAATATGGCTGTTGATCAGAACTTAGTTGGAGATCAGCACTTAGATGATGATGTTGAAGCCTACATAGCCTCTCATACTATTCTTTTATCGGAGGATGCTGCTGATGCTGATTCTACAAGTTCTGATGCTGCTAATGATGAAGTTACTGGTGAAGCTGCTACCACAAATGTAGATGCTGATGCAGCAGGTCCATCAGGACATGCACCTCAACAAACTGTTCATAAAGCTGAGATAGTCAAGAAGTTTGTTACAGGGGAAACACCAGTACCTTGGAGTGAAACTCCTAGAGGACAGGAGTGGACTAAGGAGTGGAACACAGTTACCTTTGTTCCTTCTGAAAAGATTCTTGCTGAGCATTTTGCAAAAGCTGATGAAATACTGATAAAAGATGATTTTAAGACACAGATGAGAGTTACTGCATTGAGTACAAGACACCTTCAAGGTCAACACTCAATAACTCATGACAAGGTGAATAAAATTCAAGAAAACTTGATCCAGCAAGATATGAATCTGGAACTTGAGAAGAAAAGGTTTTTCCAACCTAACTTTGACAGAATTGCCTACATTGAGAAAACCCAAGAGAAGCAACAGTCTCAGATTGATGAAATTTTGAAGAATCAAGCTTCTCATCAAAAACAACTCAATGAGATCCAATCCTCGGTGGAATTGCTTGTCTCTCTTCTATTACCTGCTGATGCCAAAAAGGGGGAGAAAGTAATTAAGTCCAAATGCAAACCTATCAAGACACTGAAAGGAAAGGATGATGAAAAAGATGACCCGGGAAACTCTGGAATGGGTGGAGGTCATGGTCAAGGTAAAGGTCTTTCATCAAGTAAAGCTGGAACTACAAGTCAAAGAACAAGTTCTGATACTAGGAGAAGAATAACTTCTGATACTGGTAAAAGGATAAGTTCTGATGAACATCTGGAACTTGATGAGGAGATTTCAAGACAGTTATTTCTGAAAGAAAATCCAGGAATGGACTTTGAGAGTCTAAAGGAAGAAGAAGCTAGACTTAAGTTAGAAAAAGTCAACTCCAAATCTGAAGCTTTTGTTGTTGAAAAGAAAATTCCTAAGGCTAAAGGCATTGTGATAAAAGAAAGGGTAAATCCTGAGGCAACCAAGGCCAAATCACAAATGCAGATAGATCCAAGGTCCAAGGGCAAAGAAAAAGTTGATGAACCTGTAAAGGTTTATGTGTCTGCTATGGATGAAGAAATATCTGATGAAGATGCTAATCTTACTCTAGTTTCAAAGAAGATTTCTCAAACAACCTCTGACAAGGTTCAAGTGGTTCAGAGTCAAGATATAGTAAGTTCTGATATGATAATGAAGCAAGCAACCTCTGACATAGCTCAAGTTGGCTTGATATCAGAAGATAAGTTAAAGAAAACCTCTGACATTGCTCATGTTAAATCCTCAAGGTTACTCCTACCAGGATTCACTAAAGCCAAACAAACTCAAACTTTGAAGACTGCAATAAGTGGATTTGAAGCAAGAGTAGTTACAGGAAAGGAAGCAAGAGATAAATCTGGATTAGGTAGTGCTAATGAAAGAAGAGTGCAGAACACAACCAATGATCCAACTTCCTTAAGTGAACCAAGTGTTGGAGCAACTCCTGAAAGATTAAATCAGCTTGAATCTGTACAGATGGTTTACCATACCTTCTTGAAAGAACACATCTTGTTATATTTCATGACAGATGGAAGGGTTTACCACATAAGGGAGAATGCTATACCACTGAAGTATTTTGAGGAACTAGAACATGTTCTATTCTTACTTCAAGTGAAGAACAGATTAACAGAAAGTGCTGCAAATTATTTGAAGACTCAAATTCAGAGACAGAAGAAGCTTTATTCTGTAAAGTCTGACAGCACATACTGTCCCAAGTACAGAGATCACAAGGGTGATATTGTTGAGATGAATCCTAAGTCTGCTAAGATTATAACTACCTTTTTGGGTTATAAGGCCGTGGAATTCAATCTTGAGTCTAACAAGGCATATTTGATCAGACTGGATCAGGACATAAGGAAAGCCAGAATAAATGATCTCAGGGCTGCTATCTTTCAAATTGGTGAAGATACAGTTGAATTGAAGAATGCTAAAAGGAGGATGATTGATGAACTTAAATATGCTGAGAGATGTTTGTTAAAGAACTATCTCAGAACAACTCCTGATATCAAAGAGATCGGTAATTAAAGCCAAGTCAAGATCTACAACTGCTCAAATTCTGATGTGTATACTGACTAAAGCTGTTATCAGAAGTTAAAGTTGGTAAAGCTTTAAGGACTGTAAGTTGTATTTATCTAGTCAAATTCTCATGCATTTGTACTTAATGTTTTTGACATCATCAAATATCGGTTAAAATTGTATATTATGCTAATTTACAAGTTGGGGGAGATTCTTAGATATATTTGATAATGTCATGTCTAATATGATTTGTGTTTAGTTTTCAGATCTTACTTAAACAGGACAAATCAGTACTTAACTGGAAATTAGTACTTATACTGAAGTCAGGACTTAAGATATCAAAACTTAAGTTATCAGAACTTAAGTTATCAGGAGATATTTATCAGGAGATAATATCAGGACTTAAGGGGACTTTCAGATAAGGAAGGCGACCGATTGAGAGGAAAGAAGATCAAGACAAACGCAAGAAGAGATATGCATGAAGAAGAAATTCTATGAAGAATAGAATACTTGGAAGAAAAGATATCTGATTGATATATTTTAGGAAGCAGAATTATATTCCATATCAATTAGCGATTATCTTGTAACTTTGTAGTATATAAACACAGACATAGGGTTTACATTATATGTGTTATCATTATCGAGAATAATATTCATTGTAACCCTAGCAGCTCTCGTGATATTTGTTCATCACTGAGAGAGGACAATTCCATATTGTAACAGAGTTTATTATATTGAATAAAGTCTGTTTTCTGTTACTTGAGTTCTTTAATTCGATTTGATTTTGATAAACACTGTATTCAACCCCCTTCTACAGTGTGTGTAACCTAACAATAATTTAGAAAAATATTTTAAAGCTCGAAATCATTTTTCGGAATTTTTAAATCAAAAAGAATAATTAATTCCAATTAAATAATCAATTAAAAGTAGTTAATAAATAAATAATTAATTAATATTTAAATTATTTGACCAATTAACTTATACATTATTAACTAAAATTAATTAATTAAATAATTCAGATTTATTTTTGAATTTTTAAATCATTAAAAAGTATTTTTAAAATTAAAATCAATTTTTAAAAATAATTTACAAAAGGGGTAAAGTGTAAACATTTAAAAGTTCATACAAGTAAAAAATGTAAGTTTTGAAAACTTTAGGGTAAGGAATATAATTTTTACAAAGCTGGGGGATGAAATGGTAATTTTACCATCTCCCCCCTTCTCTCCCGATTGCCGGCCAGAACTCCATGGCCGCCACCATGGAGCTTTTCCGGTGGCTCCAAGGATGCCCAGAAACACACCAAATTCTTAAAACTTACTCTACACACCTCCAGGAACCTATTAGCAACCTTATTTTTATCAAAACACGGCCAAATGGCTATAACGTCGATATAAAAGAAACTCCGCCGCCAAGCTTCATTTTCCGGCGAACTCGTTCTGGTTAACCTCCGTTATTCAAACCGGTACCATTAAATTCCTTTTTTCATGATCTATAAGCAGGTATCAACCAATTAAACTAATAACCCCTAGATTAAAAAATGCCTAATTTTCAATTAAGAACATTCAAACTCTATAAACCCTAATTTTTGAATTCGAAAATCAAATCTCAATTTCTATATGTTATTGAACTCAAAATTCAACATGAAATTATCAAAACACATAAACAACTTCAAAATCGAAAGTCATGATTAAAATAATTAAATTTGAATTTAATAAAATAAATAAATAATTACTTGATGTTTCTGTAGTGGTATAGATTATAGAACTTGATTGTACTAGTCAAGAGCTTCGATTCGACTACTTGCACGCCCATATCAGAGTTCGATAATGCCTTCGAATCCTCGTTTGATTATGAAGAACGCAATGAATTTATGTATTTTCTCTGGATAATTATAAGATTTTACAGTTTGTTTATGTTTATATGTACAAAATAAGATACTGTATTAGCTATTTATATTTACGGAATATTGGAACCCCGTTGGATCATGTCGGATACAAAAATAAACTACTTAATCATTAAGTGTTAACAAAACTGATCCAATTCGGTACCGGTTTTAGGATAATTATCAAAACCGGACTTTTTGCAAATACAGTCTTGGTATCAGCGCTTTGATTACACGAATTACGTGAAGATAATATAATAGTTTACTCAAAACATTCTGTTTCTCGAAAATACGGGTTTTATCGGTTTACCGAAATAAAAATTATATCGTAAAATTTGCGCCGGGAACCGCACAGGTAAAACCGTATTCCAGATCGAAAAAGTCAAAACACGAAAAATGCTCGGAATAATCAAATTAGGTTAGAAAGGAGTTTTCCCGAGACTTCCGGATAGTAAAAACGTAAAAATGATTGAAGTTGGACGATTCCCGATTATACAAAATAATTTATAATTAATCTGAAAAATAATTTATTAAATCAGTAAATTCTTTATAAAATCATATAACAACATATTAATTAATAGAGAAATATCAAATTTATCTATACTTTATTTTAGACATATAAAAATTAAAATTTGCAAATTCTATCACATATAAACACCAAACACGGATACTAATTGACACATAATTCACCAAAAATTCATATAATAATCACATAATATTCATTTACTGACAAAAATAATTACACGATATATCCCGGATATTACATCATTCCCCCTTAAAAGGATTCTGTCCTCAGAATCACCTAAGCAATAAATTAGGGTACTGTTTCACGCATATCACTTTCTAATTCCCAGGTTGACTCTTCAACCTTTAGGTTTTCCCCACAATACTCTTATCAAATTTACAACTTTATTTGTCAACACTTTCCCTCGCTTTTCTAGAATCTCTATTGGATATTCAACATAGGACAAATTTTCCTAAAGTTCTAGCAGTTCGTACTATATCACATGCCTATAATCTGGATTGTATGTGATAGGAATAAATAAATTATGATTGTATAATTAAATACTGCATTAATTGTACAAGCTGTGGACTGCTAGGCCCAATAAAAAGATATATGATACTTAGACCAAAAAGGTTAAGCCTGATGGACCAGATCAGGCCTGATGGAATAAAAAAGGCCCAAAAGCCCTGATTATTAATTAATTTCGTAATTAATTAATAAGGGAAAAATCAGCTATTGAGAAAGTCCCGATAAGGATATAAATCCTTATAGATTAGCCTCAAGGGGACCTAAAAGGATAAGGAATCAGTTTCCTACTATATAGGACTCCAAAGTCCATTCTAATTATGAGACTTGCCCACCAAGTCTCCTATACCAAGTCCAATTCAAGGACTCCCAACATCTATATAAGGGGCCTCACCCCACAAATCAGAACTACGTTTTTTGGCTTGATTCTCTAATTCACAGAGATACGTAGGCATCTCGTAAAGGCAGAATTAAGCTACGATACACGAGAGCAGCCATTCAAAGCCTTGAGCTCCCAGATCTTAGTAATAAATACAACAAATAATAACCTTAGTTTTTTATCCATAACATTTGGCGCCGTCTGTGGGAAAACACAACAACCATGGCGAGAACACGGAGAACAATTAGAGCTCTAGAGGAAGAAACACCATCAGAGACAACCCAGGTGATTTCGTCAACCGTGGAGGTTCCTCCCCATTCGACTTATGCATCTACTCAGGGGGAAGCCCAGATAGGGGCAACTCAACCTCAGCCTACAAGGGACAACTCCCCCGACTATTCAAGGTACGAATCCTCGAGTTCAACAAGTACATATACCTGTGAATTCTCGACCCGTCAGGTATGAATATTCAACTATTGTTACTACTAACCCCCCTTATGGGATGCCCCTTCACCCTGAGGTTGGAGGAAGCGGATATGCTTGGCGAAGCGAAGCACGAGGGAAGTCGCCCCCCTATATACGAGGTTTGGGTCCTATCCCTGAGGATCGGGAATTTTCTGGTCCTTACACTGAGAGAGACTCTGAATCTTCGGATGATGAAGTGGCCCCGAGAAGGAGGCGTCCTGGAAAAGAGCCAATGGCCGATGGAAGGCAACGCCCCCAAAGCACCCCAAGGGGCGAATCCCCAAGAAGTGCAGGAAAGGATCAGGGCTCATGAGGCTGAAATCCAAAGGCTGAGGCGTGATTTGGAGGCTCACCAGGCCACCAGACCCCAGATACCTCCTAGGGGGAGAAATCCTCCTCCTGTCATAGACCTGGATGGTCCGGTACGAAGAAGGGCTGCTGTCCCAAGAACTGATCCAAGCAATCTCCTTCCCCTTGGAGAATCCTGATGATCCAACTCCACCCTTCATAGAAGAGATAATGAATGCCCATATCTCAAGGAAATTCAAGATGCCCACTATCAAAGCCTATGATGGCACGGGAGACCCCTCTAATCATGTTAGGACATTCTCTAATGCACTGCTGCTGCAACCCGTGAATGATGCTATAAAGTGTCGGGCCTTCCCTCAAACCCTTGTCGGGTCAGGCTCAAAGATGGTACAGTCGCCTGCCCCCAAATTCTATTGGATCGTTCAGAGAATTAAGTCAGGCTTTTATTAAGCAATTCATCAGTGGAAGAGTCCATGAGAAAAGTTCAGCATCTCTTATGAGTCTTGTGCAGGGAGCTAAGGAATCCTTGAGAGATTACCTGAATCGTTTCACAAAGGAGGCTTTAAAAGTCCCGGACCTTGATGATAAGGTAGCCATGATAGCACTGCAACAAGGAACTAGGGACGAGTTTTTTAAGATGTCCTTGGCCAAACGTCCCTCCGAAAGCATGTTGCAGCTCCAAGAGAGGGCAGTGAAGTATATCAAGGTTGAAGAAAGTATGAGGAAGACCGTAGTAAGTAATGAGCCCACTGGAGGCAAGAAGCGGAAAACTGATTTAGAATATATTGCAAAGGACAAATATCCTAGAACCGAACAAAACCCTGATTCAACCCCCAAGAGGGGAGGACCTGGGCAAAAATTCACTGAATACGCTAAGCTGAATGCTCCTAGAAGTCAAATTTTGATGGAGATTGAGAAAGACAGAGATATTCGCTGGCCTAAGCCCTTGAAGGCTGATCCCGCCAAGCTAGATAAGGGCAAGTATTGCAGGTTTCAAAAAGATGTTGGCCATGACACCGATGAGTGTAGGCAATTGAAAGATGAAATTGAGTTTTTGATTCGAAAAGGAAGATTGAACAAGTATACTGGAGATGGAGGGGACAGAAATAATAATGGAAGGAAAAACTTTGAAGATCGTAGGAGGGACCAAGACGATCAGGGGCGGAATCCCCAACCTAGAGGGCCGGTTATAAATGCAATTTTTGGAGGACCGCGACGCCCTCGAGGACCTGTGATAAACACGATCTTTGGAGGTCCAACTGCTGCTGGATTGTCCAAAAATTCCAGAAAGGCATATACTAGGGAGGTTATGCATATTGTTGGAGAGGCCCCGAAGAGGGCCAGGACAGAAGTAACATTGGCTTTTGATGATTCCGACCTAGAGGGTGTGAAGTTTTCCCATGACGACCCGCTGGTCATAACACCGATAATAGGAAATAGCCCGGTTAAGAGGGTCCTTGTGGATAATGGTGCTTCTGTGGATATCTTGCTCCACGATACCTTTCTAAGAATGGGGTATAACGACTCCCAGTTGACACCAACCGACATGCCGATATATGGATTTGCTGGAGTAGAATGTCCTGTGGAAGGGATAATCAAATTACCGACCACCATAGGTACAGAACCAAGGCAAGCAACGCAGATGCTAGATTTCGTGGTGGTAAAGGCTAGTTCAACTTATAATGCTATCATGGGGAGAACAGGGATACATGCCTTCAAGGCAGTCCCCTCTTCCTACCATTCAGTCATGAAGTTTCCCACCCGAAACGGGATTGGAGAAGAGAGAGGAGATCAAAAAATGGCTAGAAGCTGTTATGTGGCCTCTTTGAGGGCAGATGGAGTCGGGGGGCAGGTTCTTCCTATTGAAGATATGGATGTTCGAGAAAATGATGATAGAGGAAGGCCAGCAGAAGAATTGGTTTCGATTCCTTTAGACCCCGAGAATCCTAAGAGGATGACTTTCATTGGAGCCACATTAGAGGAGCCCCTTAGAGGGAAGTTAGTGAAATTTTTGCAAGAAAATAGTGATGTGTTTGCATGGTCAGCAGCTGATATGCCAGGCATAGACCCGGAGTTAATTACTCACAAGCTAAACGTGGATCCAAGCCGAAAGACAGTGAAACAAAAGAAAAGAAATTTTGCCCCGGAAAGATAAGAGGCTATAAAACAGGAAGTAGAAAAGCTCTTAGAGGCTGGTTTCATTGAGGAGATTCAATTTCCGGAGTGGTTAGCAAACCCTGTAATGGTGAAGAAGGCTAATGGAAAGTGGAGGATGTGTATAGACTTCACTGATCTGAATGATGCATGCCCCAAAGACTGTTTTCCGCTGCCTAGAATTGATACTTTGATTGATGCCACTGCTGGACATGAGATGCTGAGTTTCATGGATGGATTTAGCGGATACAACCAGATCAAAATGCATAAGGATGACATTCCAAAGGTATCATTTATCACTGACTTTGGTGTTTATTGTTATCTTGTTATGGCGTTTGGTCTCAAGAATGCAGGAGCCACCTATCAAAGGTTGGTGAGTAGAATTTTTAAGGATCTTATTGGTAAGACTATGGAAGTCTATGTTGATGACATGTTAGTCAAGAGTCTAGTAAAGACTGATCATATAGCCCATTTAAGGGAAGCTTTTGAGGTCCTGAGGTACCACAAGATGATGTTGAATCCTACGAAGTGTGCTTTCGGAGTAGGATCTGGAAAATTCTTGGGACTGATGGTCTCAAAGAGGGGAATTTGGGCTAACCCGGATAAAATAAAGGCGATCCTGGACATGGAACCACCAAAAACTGTCAAGGATGTTCAGAAGCTTACAGGAAGGGTTGCTGCGCTAGGACGATTCATCTCCAAGTCGGGGGACAAGTGTTTGTCATTCTTCAAGTCGCTAAAGAGCATCAAAGACTTTGTATGGAGTGAGGAAAACCAGAAGGCATTTGAAGAGTTAAAGAAGTATATGGCCCAGGCCCCGTTGTTGGCCAAGCCAGTTCTGAGTGAAATTTTATTCTTGTACTTGGCTGTTTCAGAGAGCGCCTTGAGCGCGGTGTTGGTTAAGGAGGAACTGAAAGTCCAGAAACCCGTATACTATGTCAGCAAAATTTTGCATGGTGCTGAGTTGAATTATTCAACTATTGAGAAATTCGCTTTAGCCTTGGTAATGGCTTCAAGAAAGCTGCGTCCTTATTTTCAAGCTCACCAGATTGAAGTGCTAACAAATCAGCCACTGAGAAATATCATTCACAGTCTCAAGGCAAGTGGGAGACTGATTAAGTGGGCAATAGAGTTGGGAGAGTTCGATCTCAAGTATAAGCCACGTACGGCCATAAAAGCCCAGGCACTAGCTGACTTCGTTGTGGAATGTACCATACCCAACCAAGAAGTCGGGGGGCAGGAAGATACCATACCTCAAGACAAGGGAGTCGATAATGGGGACAGGGAGAAGGATGATATGGAGAAAGAATATTGGGTTCTCTATTTTGATGGAGCATCAAAAACAAATTCCAGTGGAGCAGGATGATAAGGAGAAAGAATATTGGGTTCTCTATTTTGATGGAGCATCAAAAACAAATTCCAGTGGAGCAGGGTTGGTTTTGCAAAGCCCTGATGGATTCTTAATTGAGTATGCTATGAAGCTAGACTTCCCAACCACAAACAATGAGGCAGAGTATGAAGCCCTGATTGCTGGCCTTGGTCTAGCTGGGACACTTAGAGTCAAAAACTTAAAGGTCCGTGGAGACTCGAAGCTGATCATATCCCAGGTAAAGGGAGAATTTGAGGCAAGGGATGATACGATGGCTAAGTATGTTCGCCTAGTAAGGGCTGTGATGACCCAATTTAATGAATGCCATGTTGAACACATTCCAAGGGAAGAAAATGCTAAAGCAGATGCGCTATCAAAGTTTGCTTCATCTGAGATTGAAGAAAGTTCAGGAAGTGTGTACTTCCGTGTTTTGAAGACACGAAGCATAGATGTTAAGCTTGTGGCTCCCATAGGCTTGGGGACGTCATGGATTGATCCCATCAAGGCTCACATTCAGACCGGTTGGTTGCCAAGCGATGCAACTGAGGCACGGAAGTTAACTATTCGAGCACTAAGGTACTCCTTGATAGATGGAATTCTGTATAAGAGATCTTTCGTGGTTCCTTACTTGAGGTATCTCAGGCCCGACGAGGCACGCTTGGCTCTTGAGGAAGTGCATGAAGGTATTTGTGGGCAACACTTGGGGGCAGGGCCTTGGCTCATAAGATAACCCGTTTAGGCTTCTATTGGCCAGAAATGATGGCTGATGCCAAAGAATATGTGAAGAAGTGTGATCGCTGTCAGAAGCATGCACCAGTTGTTAGACAACCCCCCAAGATGCTGACCTCTATCAACTCGCATATTTCCTTTGCTATGTGGGGGATGGATATTCTAGGGCCTTTTCCTATGGCCATGACACAAAGGAAGTTTCTGATTGTAGCCATTGATTATTTCACCAAGTGGATCGAAGCCAAACCCTTGGCCAAAATCACAACTAAGCAGGTTGCACAATTCCCGTGGGGAAACATTATGTGCCGATATGGAATTCCCCCTATCCTCGTCACTGACAATGGAACACAATTCAACAATGAGGAATTCAAGAAGTATTGTGAAGAAAATGAAATTGAGTTACGATTCACCTATGTGGCTCACCCGCAAGCCAATGGGCAAGCAGAGGTAGCAAATCGGATAATCCTGGATGGACTAAAGAAGAGGATCGAGAAGTCAAGAAATAATTGGGTGGATGAAATACTTCCAATATTATGGGCCTACAGGACTACCTGTAGAGTCACGACAGGAGCAACTCCCTTCATGTTGGCATATGGGGCAGAAGCAATAGTTCCAGTAGAGATATCACATTCCTCTCCAAGGATTCAGGCTTTCAATGCAGAAGAAAATGAGGAAGGGCAGAGGTTAGCCCTGGATTTAATCGATAAAGTGCGAGATAAAGCACATGCAAAGATAGTAGAATATCATAAAAATGTTTCATTCTACTACAACCTAAGGGTTAAAGAGAGGTTTTTCAAACAAGGTGACCTAGTCTTGAGAAAAATAGAGGCTTCTGGTGTCGGACAGAAAGGAAAGCTTGCCCCAAATTGGGAAGGGCCGTATAGAGTCAAGAGTGTTCAGGGTAGAGGAACCTACAAGCTGAAGACTATGGATGGTTTTGAAGTCCCGAGAACCTGGCACGCACAAAATCTGAAGGTTTACTACGTATAAGATAGGCGAAGTACGATTCTCACTTGTCATTGTGACAAGTAGGTTTAAAAGCACCTTGAAGCTTTGCTTGCGTAGGATTTTATATTCCAGTAGAATTTACATTATCTAGTTATTGTTGATTAGGGTCGAACCCGTGCTGTGTAAGGTTTTGGAAAACCAGACTTCATATTAAAGAGTTTAAAATTATTTCAATTTAAGGATGTTTAAAGTTCAAATGCATATTAAGATTGTAAAGTTAAAATAGAAAGAGGCAAGAAAAACAACATATGAAATATAACCCCGAAGGGTAACAAGTTCTGATATGAATGAAGTTCAAAAAGAAGATATACAAAAAAAAAACTTAGGCCTTGGAAGGCTGAGATTCCTCGGAACCACTATCCGAAGTCTCCTCGGATGTCTCAATCGTTCCTTCGGACGTCTCGGTCGTCTCCTCCGAAGTCCCTGTAGAGTTTCCCTCTGTGGGAGATGCTGGCTGTTGAGGCGCTGCTCTTGGAGGCTATTCCACCCTGGCCTTCTTAGCGACAGGCTCAAGCTCCTCTTCAGAAGAATCTTCCTCCTTTCCGTCCTTGATCATATCAGCAAGCTTCTCAATAACACCTCTAAGCTCTGGAACTCGCACAGGGCAAGGAAATGAGGACTGCTCGAGGACCTCTGGAAAATCATCCTGGATGGCCTCCACAGCAGCGTCCCAGCCCTCTTTGTAGCTAATTGGGTGAAGAAGGGCATCATGCTCCACCATCAAGTCTTTAAATTCCTGGGTGTCCATCCAGCCATCAAAAGCTTTGTCCTTCTGCGCCTTCAGAATGACATTTTCAGCCCGGGCAGTTTCCAGGTCAGAAGTGGAAGAGGCCAGTTGAGCTTTAAGGGCCTCTATTTTTTGGTTGGCCTCCTCCAACTTCTTGTTGGCATCTTCCAGGCCAACCTTCCAAGCCTTAGCTTGGTGAATTGCCCCTTGGAAATGGGCGTTAGCCTGCAAGAGAAACAACAAAAGTTTAGGAAAGAAACATGGAAAGATAAGTATCAAGGGCATAGGTAAAGGACGTACCGTCGCCAGAGCCTGGGCTCCAAATAGCTTATTCCCCTCTAAGTCCTGTTGAAGGACAAAATCTTGATAGTCCACCGGGGAGATGGAATGCTTAGACCATTCCTTGGACAGCGCCGTGCTGCCCATGATTGAGTCCTTGCCCCGGATCCCCCTAGCAGGTTGAAAATAGGCCCCTGGCCTCTGCTTGGTGCGTAAAACTTGGCTGGGGCCTTCCTCGCTTGGCTCCGTTGCCTGAAGAAGGAACTCAGGGAAGCGGTCACCAAGTCGAGGGTCTTTAAAGACCTTCCCAGCCCTCTTCATCCTGGTTGTCTCCAGGTCCTTAGGCTTGGTAGCCTCTTCAATCTTCTCAGCCACTGCAACAAACGAAGTCAGTTGAAAATCAATAGAATAAAAAATGCAGGAAATAAAGGAGGTAAAGAAAGGGAACGTACTTTTCTTATGAACAGGCGAGAGGCCGCGTTCTACCAGGACGGTCTCCCGGATAAGGTCCCAAGAATGGGAAGTACCGTTGTCTTGCGTAAGGAGGTTGAAAGCTTTAGCCTCCTCCTCATACAAAGTTATATCATTTGGGCTCCCGTCCACGGCCAGCCCAAAGGATGATCGAAACAGGGAGCCCCAATCTCCACCTTCCCAAACAATGAATAAAAAATCTTTCTTACACCCCAAGTTGTTGTCAGGGATGGACTTCCCATTCATGATATGGGGGATAGTGGGGCGCTGATTTATAGAAACCCAACCCGGACTTTTATCAGGGCTGTTCTTGAACTGAAAAATCTTTCTGAAAATAGCAACAGATGTGGGGACATTGTGCTTGGCGCATTGCGACAGATAGCACAGAATCAGCCTCCAAGAATTAGGGGGAAGTTGGCAAGGGCTGATGCCCACATCAGCCAGTAGCAAAGGAATGAATGGATGAAAAGGGAGTCTGATACCTGCCCTTAGAGTATCCCTATAGACGCATAGTGCGTCCTTCTTCCACTGACAGGCCTTGTCGGCCGGACCCGCAAGAACCAGATTAAAAGGCTCCTTGATTTTGAAGCAGCTGCTCAACTTTTCCAGCTCCTTGGGATCCCGTAAAGCACTAATATGATCGTGCGCATCCAGATGCGCATCAGATGGGTACTCGTCCCCTCGAGTGTTGATCATGTCGATTAAGGAAGTATACCTCGATCGAATAGGAAATTCGTTGGACTTTCTAGCCACGTTCATCTTGGCCAAGCGAGTCATTTTTTTGTCAGCCATCTGAAAAAAGAAAGGGGCACGTAAACAGGCTACCTTAAAAAGGCACACAATGGAAAAATAGACACGAAAAGCAAAGGGAGGAATTTTACCTGAAGAAGCACTCCTGAAAAAGGCCTTGAGCTCCGACTTGCTGTTATTGCTCTGAGAATCTTAGCAGGAGGAGAAAGAAGAAAACTTAGAAATGAGAAGATAAGAAGTAGTAGCCTCTCCTCAGTTCTTTATATAAGAGGAAAAGGAAGTTGAAGGGACGAAAGCCCATTAAGGACAAAGGCCCATGGGAAAAAGCCCAGAAAAAGGAACATTCCAGAATATTCCAAGGATTCTAGAGGATTCTAAACAGATCAATATTAAGCCCAATAAGGGAGGCCCAGTAAGTTTTGAAGGAGGCCCAGTAAGTTTTGGAGAAGCCCAATAAAGGAGGCCCAGTAAGTTTTGGAAAAGCCCAATAAAAAAGGCCCAGTAAGATTTGGAAAAACTCAATAAGGCCCAATAAAAAAGGCCAGGCCCAAATCCAATTAGGATTTGGAAAAAACAATACCTTAAATTAAAGCCAAATAAAAAAGGCTAGTGGAAGACCAGGATTCAAGTCGAATTCCAGGTCGTGAATCCTGCTCGAAAACTTTCGAGCAGGCACTCGAAAATAACAGATAAAAAAGACCAGGATTCAGGTCGAATTCCAGGTCGTGAATCCTGCCCGAAATTTGTCGACTAGATACACGAAAACAACGGAAAAAATAGGACTGAATTGAGGTCGAAACCTCGACCAGGAATGAGGTCGAATTAGCCAAGCATCTTTCAAGAATAAGGATTAAAAACCCAGGTCAAAGTTCGACTAGGATCTTGGTCGAATTCCAGGTCGTGGATCCTAGTCGAAATCCTTCGATCAGGAAGCAAGAAAACTAAAGAATTTTCGAACTGGATTCAGGTCGAAATGTCGACTAGAATCCTAGTCGAAATCCTAGTCGATAGGCTCATGACCAGAAGCTAAAAAAAAGGTGGGGGAATTTTCGACCTAGATCCAGGTCGAATTTTCGACTAGGATCCTGGTCGAATTCCAGGACCAGGATCTAGGTCGAAATTTCGACTAGGATCCTGGTCGAATTCCAGGTCGTGGATCCTAGTCGAATTCCTTCGACCAGGATGACAAGGCTGACCCCTATTTCGACTAGGATCCAGGTCGAAATTTCGACTAGGATCCTGGTCGAAAAAGGGCTGGAAATCTGAAAAATTCAGAAAATTAAGGGAAAAATCCAGAAATTAAAGGAAAAATCCCAGAAAATTAGGGAAAAATCCAGAAATTAAGGGAAAAATCCAGAAAATTAGGGAAAAATCCCGGAAATTAGGGAAAAATCCCGGAAATAAGGGAAAAATTCCTGGAAATTAAGATAATTCCTGAATAAAGGGAAAATTCATTGTAAATGTGTAGGTCGCTCCATACTTTACGCGAAAACGAAACCCTGTAAGGGAATAAACAGACTTAACTTCTGCGAAACCTAATCAATGTTTCCCAAAAGTTGGGGGGCAAATGATAGGGATAAATAAATTATGATAGTATAATTAAATATTGCAAGGTGTGGGCTGCTAGGCCCAATAAAAAGATATATGATACTCAGACCAGAAAGGTTAAGCCTGATGGACCAGATCAGGCCTGATGGAATAAAGAAGGCCCAATAGCCCTGATTATTAATTAATTTCGTAATTAATTAATAAGGGAAAAATCAGTTATTGAGAAAAGTCCCGATAAGGATATAAATCCTTATAGATTAGCCTCAAGGGGACCTAAAAGGATAAGGAATCAGTTTCCTACTATCTAGGACTCCAAAGTCCATTCTAATTATGAGACTTGCCCACCAAGTCTCCTATACCAAGTCCAATTCAAGGACTCCCAACATCTATATAAGGGGCCTCACCCCACAAATCAGAACTACATTTTTTGGCTTGATTCTCTAATTCACAGAGATACGTAGGCATCTCGTAAAGGCAGAATTAAGCTACGATACACGAGAGCAACCATTAAAGGCCTTGAGCTCCCGAATCTTAGTAATAAATACAGCAAATAATAACCTTAGTTTTTTATCCATAACAAATATGAAACCTTAACCCATTACTCCTGTTATGGGTACAAAACTAGGTTATAATTACTGCGATATTTATTTCGAAGGTTCGAGAGCTCAAAACCTTTAATGGCTGCGCTTGTGTTGCGTAGCTTAAATATGCCTTCACAAGATAACTTCGTATCTCTGTGAATTTAAAGAACCAAGCCAAAACATAATTCTGAATGGAGGGGTAAGACCCTTTATATAGATATTCGATGTCTTTGAATTGGACTAGGGTTAGAAGACTTGACGAATAATTCTCCGTATTAGAGTAGACTTTGGAGTTCTAATAAGTATGAATCAGATTCCTTATTGGTTTAGGTGCCTTGGAGGCTACTCAATGAAGAATTCTATCCTTTATGGGATATACTTAATGAGATGTTATTTTACCTTATTTATTAATTATGAAATCAATAAATAATCAATATTTTGGGGCTCATTAACTGGGCTTCATTACTGGACCATATCGGGTTTAATTAATTCAACATTAATTATGCTTCTAGGCTAGTTTTAGGCCCATATCATTTGCCCCCCAACTTTTACGATACCTGGCAAAGATTTCGCAGAAGTTAAAGTTTATACCTTTTCTGTCTATCATTTTTATTGTAAAGTGTGGAGCGACCTACACATTTACAACGATTCACCCTTTGGAATTCATCCATATGGGCTTCCCTAATTTTTCAGGAATTTTTTGGTACCTTCTGGTATTTTTCTTGATTTTTCCTTAATTTTTCAGGAATATTCCAATACTCACAGGTATTTTTCTGAATTTTTCAGGAATAGTTTGCTAAAAAATAATTGTTAGAAATTATTTTCTAATTTTCCTGAATTTTTGAGTTTTTTCCCTCTATTTTCCCTATTTTTTTGGATTTTTTTAGCTATTTTTCTCATTTTGCCCATTTTCTGATTAATAAAATAATCAGAAAATGGGCTGCAGGGTGTCATGCATCCTAAGTGTGGGTCATCCCTCCTAGGAGACACTTTTCCAACAACTCCTAGAAATCATGTCTCCTGGGCGTTGTTGGCTCTCATACTCACATTCATCCTAGGTGTGAGTCACCCCCGCCTAGGAGACACTTTAGCAACAACGCCTAGAAATCACGTCTCATGGGCGTTGTTGGCTCTCATACTCACATTCATCATAGGCGTGGGTCACCCCCGCCTAAGAGGCACTTTACCAACAACGCCTAGAAATCATGTCTCCTGGGCGTTGTTGGCTCTCATACTCACATTCATCCTAGGCGTGGGTCACCCCCGCCTAAGAAACGCTTTATGAATAACGCCTAGAAATCATGTCTCCGGGGCGTTGTTTGCTCACATGTTATCATTCATACTAGGCGTGGGTCACCCCTGCCTAGGAGACACTTTGTGAACAACGCCTAGGATTTATGTCTTCTGGGCATTGTTTGTCCATATACTGACATATATCCTAGGCGTAGGTCACCCCCTCCTAGGAGACATGGTTTGAACCACGCCTAGGAGCTGTGTCTCCTAGACACGGTTTGAAATCCTTATTTTCTCTTGTGATTTTTCACAAAATCGGGGTAAATAATTTTATGCCTTTACTTTTTTGGTAAGGAACATTCTAGATTATTCTCGAATTTTGTAGTGCATTCCAAATTTTTGAATTTTATGGGCTTCCCGCCCTTGATGATCGACAAGCCCAATTTCTTTTGTCCCAAAGACGGTTGAGTTACCGCATATAGAGGGCTATATAAGGAGTGAGGTGTGAGATCATTTCTCACACTTCACTTCCATAAAAAAATTCACTCTATACTTTCTTTTTCTCTGTAATTTTTTCTCTCCTTTTTTTCCACCACAAGGCGATTTCTGGCTTCCTATACCGCCGTAGTCCTCCACCGCTTTCTGGGTTTTCTTAAAGATTTCGTTTAAATCTTTATCTTCTTCCCCACCTTCAAGGCTTTTTTTGGTTTTCAAACATCTTTCGCAAGAATTTACATGATAGATTCCGACTCCTCCCTTTCTCAGCCTCCTCAGGACGCTCTCCTTCCTTCTAGGGTCAATCGAGGTAAAAAAAAAATCCCTAGTTCAAGTTTCCGTTATTTCTCTTAGGGATCTTTTAACAGATTTTGGTGAAGCCTTTCCTAACATGATTCATTTAGATGCATATAATTACCCCTCAAAATATGTTTCTGAAAAAGTAGGTATTATAGCCTGCTTATTTGGGATTTCTACTCCGTACAGGGCTGAGGCCCCAGGCCCAAATGACAGGGCTTGTTACCTAAAACCTGGGGCATTTCGTATATATAAGGAAACTTTTTATGCTGGATTTCGTCTTCCCCCACATCCTTTTGTTTTTCGTATTTTAGCTGAAGCCCGTGTCGGTCCAACTCAACTTACACCTAATTCTTGGCGCTTTATTCACCGTTATATGGCCCAATCTCGTAAATATGGTTTTGAGCCCAACGTCTGTGTCTTTAGCTATTTGTGTAAATTTGTAAATGCTCCTGACGACCAAGGATGGGTCAAGATAGTTCATAGATCCCTTGCTCGTTCTTGCTTTATTTCTGGTACCAACCTTGACTCGTATCTATCAGGGAGAAAACACGCGCTAAAATTACACGCAAGTATACGCATTCGCAATTAGAATAAGATATCAATCAGATTCATTCCCACAAAGACTGGATTAGGTTAAATTCAATTTATGCACTTATGCAACAATGGTATGACTATCATTCAATGGTAAGACAATAACACTTTAGGTTGTTGATTAACTAAAATATTAACTAACATTCAAATAACTAGGAGATTAAAGGTTGATTTTACTATATGAGACAAAAATGGGATTCTAACTTCATTAAATACTTCATTCAAAGTCACTGTTCTTAAGCTTAGCATGCAATGGTGATGACAACTAATAAGATAACATGACACTAGTAAACGCCAACTGTCGTTGTACGAATACCCTACTACTAGACATCCACAAAAGAGATAGAAGCTGAATAGACACCACTTATGTTAAGACACTACATATCTATAGAATTTGACAACATAAAGGTTTAATGAACAAGTTATCTATCGTGATTACATAGGGCAAGTAAGATGGTTAAAATTATCTACGAATCATGCATAACAATTATACATGAACCCATGCTAGCATGGTAAGTTCCAAACCTCTATATTCACTGTCGCTTCAATAGAGATTAACAAACTATCTTATATGTTCGTGACACACATAAGATGAATAAGTACAACCAATACTAGGATATCATTCAATCACCACACACTTAGGTATCAAAATAATTTAACTATAGAAATCCATAAGTAAATCCGTTAGAACCCCACGATAACGATTAGTTCATAACTGAACTCATCATCACCATGGGTTCCAATGAAAGCATGGTAGATAAACTAAGATAAACTTGGTCTAAAATAACTGAATAAATATAACAAAGTATGTTAACAAGAGTATTAGGTTTAAACAATAAAGAAAATAAGCATCCAAGTTTACAACTCATGTAAAGAATCACAAGTAAAAACTAGATATTTTTCTCCTTCGTTGTATTGTGCTATTAGGTCTTCTTTCTACTCTCTCCTTGCTCTTCTATATGAAAAATGTCTTTTAAGAGTCTTTTATACCAGACCAACATGTATGTAGTCCAGTAAATCAGTCTTCTATTGGAATCCGAATTCTGAAAAATCGACCTAGCGCGGCCGCCCCGACTTTCTACTAAACGACCGTGGCCGCTCCCAAGTGTAGCGCGACCGCTCTGAACTTCTGGAAAAACTAGTTTTTTTCTGTTTTCTTGACTTCAATTGCTGGTTTTGCGCAATCGACCGAGGCTCCATCCTAACACTTTTCTTAGCATAAATCATGTAAAATCCAGTCCTCTTTTCGAATATGCCCTGATGTGAAAAACACTACAAAAACATATCAAAAACACAAACAAATTGAGTACAAAACACCAATTCGAGCCTTTACAAAGCATTCTAAGTGGATTAAATGCCACTTATCACACCCCCAAACTTGAATCGATGCTTATCCTCAAGAATAAACAAAATCAAAGAACAAAACAAAAATGCATGAAGTCAACTAACATGAATGCAAGGATCCCCTCAGAATAACTAGACCAATCAATAAGCAACATCTCAATGAATGCAATTATTCACACAAAGTTTAATCAAATCCCACAAATCAACTCACAAGCCAGAAACGTTCATGTATGCAATTGCTTAACAGATATATTCTAGAAACTAGATCAATAATCATAACTCACCATTCATCAAGTCGATCACAAGGTTATGAACAGAAGAAACGATAAACTCAAAATGATTGACAACACTTCAATTTCATCAGAGTTATACAAGGATTCATGCTTTTATTTATAACACATAAAAAACACAAACATGCTTATTTGATCGTGCAATGAGTGAGGTCCATGAAAGACTTATGCAATAATACACATATAGCGAGCGTTAGGTTAGCGGATCCCAGACTATAAAAGCTTTAGGTCACTAGGCACGAAGTTTTCGAATATGCCCAGAAATATAAAATACTACAAAAATACATCAAAAACACAAACAACTTGAGTACAAAACACCAATTCGGGCCTTTATAAAGAGTTCTAAGTGGATATAAATACCACTGATCACACCCTTAAATTGGAATCGATGTTTTTCCTCAAGCGTAAACAGACTCAAAGAACAAAATAAAAATGCATGGATGCAACTAACATGAATGCAAGGATCCCCTCAGAATAACTAGACCAATCAATAAGCAACATCTCAATGAATGTAATTATTCGCACAAAGTTCAATCAAATCCCACAAATCAACTCACAAGCCAGAAACGTGCATGTGTGCAATGGATTAACATATATATTCTCGAAACTAGATCAATAAATCATAACTCACCACTCATCAAGACAATCACAAGTTTATGAACAAAATAATGATAAACTCAAAATGACTGACAACACTTCAATTTCATTAAAGTTATACAAGGATTCATGCTTTTATTTATAACACAAAAAAACACAAACATGTTTATTTGATCGTGCAATGAGCGAGGTCAACAAAAGACTTATGCAATAATACCCTTGTAGCGAGCGTTAGGTTAGCGGATCCTGGACTATAAAAGCCTTAGATCACTAGACACAAAGTCCCCTAGAACTTAATAACTCGAGTATTAAAGAGCCCACTCATGATCAATTATGCATAACACATATTTTTTCTTTTTTATTTTTTTTTCTTTTTTTCCACAGTTTCTGAACGAGTGTGTTTCACTCCATCTCGTTTAACCCTAGACTACTCATATAAATATGAGCCGACTACTAGCCATTTGACGCCTAGCCAAAACTAGCAATGAAATTCAATGTTTTTCTCCAATTTTAAAAATCCATGTTATTTCGTCACTAAGAGAATAACATAAATTCTAGACATAAATAAGTGATTAAACCTCGACAAACAAACAAGTCATGATTATGATCTAGCACTCAAGCAACCTATAAGACTTAGTGCAAAAAAATTTCTAGTATGCAAATCAATTTGTTAGGACTTAACATTCCTCTATACGACATCACTACACTAGAATCAACAACACAAATTAATCGAAAAAGCAACCTAAGGGATCATGATATAATGCCAATGCAACTATACGCAACATACCAACATGATAAAAAATATGCAAAACAAAAATAAAAACAAATAACTACATGAAAAATATGCAAACTATATGAACTAAACTATCATGAATATGCATCTATATGGACTCACACACATATATTCCTTAACTATCACGCCCAAACTTAAAAATTTCACTGTCCTCAGTGAAGGTAATGGCAAGAAATCAAGGCATACCTACTCGGAAAAAGAATCATCATCACCCTCCACGGGTGGAGTGTCAGGAGGCGGGTACACAGAATCCTCTCCAAAAACTGGCCATTGAATGTCAACCCCCGTAGCTCGAAAACTTGTACCGAATGCCTGAGTAAGATCCTGTGCAAACCTGCTCTGGATGTCATACATTGCATCCATCCACCTCGTCAAACGCCTGTACTGCGTCGAGCCTAGTCCAGCACTGTCCTCTGCCTCCTGCTGTTGCTGCTGTGAAGAACCAGCCTCACCAACCTGATGTCTCCATGCTGCTCTATATTCCTGAGTCGAACCACCAGCATAAGTATTATTGGCTAGCTGGCCACCCGGCAAATGATTATAGGTGTACCCAAGTCTTTTCTCGTCAGCCTTCCCACTAAACCACTCCTGCCTGCTCAAGATCGTAGAACTGTCGATGGGGATACTCGGTAACTGAAGCTGCTCGTGTTCAGGCCAATGAACACCTACCGTAACACAAAGCTTGGTCACAATCGAGGCATAAGAGATAGACCCTGTAGTGCCTCCCCGCAAAAATCGCAAAATACCCTGATGAATAACATAACCGAGATCCACATAATCTCCCTGTAAAATCCCCCAAAACAACTTTGTACGATCCACAGTCACATCATGCACATGAGAAGAAGGCATGATATTCACACAAATAAAAGCATTCCAAGAACGAGCGAACCTGTTCATGCATGGAGCAGGAAAATTGAGATAGTCGTTCAATCCCCTCTTGAACTTCCAATGTGTATTCGGGATACACATAGTGGCCACAATCAAATCCAAATCAAAGTCCTCCCCAGTCTTATTAACCCACTCCTTCTGAGTAGGCTGTCTCTCCGGTTGGTTGATAACCCTGCGAATAGCCTTCGGGCTGTAGTCCACCGTCAACCCATGCACCACCGAATACCCATTCTTATCAGCTTTCGTGTTTGAATGGAACTCGTGAACAATACTCGTAGGCACAGTCGCGGGTGCCTCACAAAACGAAACCCATATCATCTCCAAGATCATCTCGAGAAGCTTACATCTTTACCCGAAGGTAGAAAACCCCTATCTTTCACTACCTGCTTAGTCAACAACCTTGTGTACTCCGCTTTAGCCTCCAGAGTAATAAATCATGGCCTTGTACCCCCAACACTTGAAGAATCGGTAGTGGCAGGGTTAGTGTTGCTGTTAACTTGAGTGTGGGCTCTTTTTGGTGCCATTAGAATTGATAAAGTGAGATAAGAGAGGTGTATAGAGGGATTTAGGGTTTGAGAGAATAATAGTAAGGTGGTGAGGGATGTATGTAGGTGTATGTATATATAGATAATTAGAATTAGGTTTAGAATAGAATTGGGATATGATTATGGGTTTAGCGGGGGTAATGGGGTGTTTTTAGGAATAAAAATCGGGTAAAAGAGATTGCAGAACTGATGTGGGAAACTCTTCTTTTCTTCTGATTTTCGGATTTTTATTTTTTTCTCTGGGGACTAGCGCGGCCGCCCCACTTGGGAGCGCAGACACGCCATGTTTCTGTTGTTTCAGCGCGGCCGCCCCGCTTCCCAGCACGGGTGCACACAACTTCTGTAGTTTCAGCGTGGCCGCACCGCTTCCCAGCGCGGGCGCGCCGTGCTGCTGTAGAAAATCTCATGTTTTTTTCTAATTTTTATTCCTTCTATCTTCTTTGCTTTCCTACTAATATACAACAAGCTTGGGTTGCTTCCCAAGAAGCGCTTGGTTTACATCGTTAGCTTGACGTAGAATTCCGAGATCAAATTGACAATAAAATGACACTAACCACCTCACGATTTGCCGTATCTCCATAATAATGCTTCAAACGTTGTCCATTAACTTTGAATGCCTGGCCTGGACCATTCTCAAAAATTTCCACCGCTCCATGTGGAAACACAGTTTTGACGACAAACGGACCTGACCATCTCGAATTAAATTTCCAGGAAAAAGACGGAGACGAGAGTTGAACAAAAGAACTTTTTACCCCGACACAAATGATTTGAGCACTAGACCCCTGTCATGCCATCTCTTGACTTTCTCCTTATACATTTTGTTGTTCTCATACGCTTGAAGTAGAAACTCATCGAGTTCATTTAATTGAAGCATCCTTTTCTTACCAGCTACAGTCAGATCAAGGTTCAGTTTCTTCAAAGCCCAATATGCCTTGTGCTCTAGCTCCACAGGCAAATGACATCCTTTACCATAAACCAATTGAAACGGTGACATGCCTAGCGAAGTCTTGAATGTTGTTCGATATGCCTAAACAGCTTCATCTAGCTTTAAAGACCAATCCTTTCTCGATGGACATACAACTTTCTCTAGAATACGTTTGATCTCTCTATTAAACACCTCTTCTTGACCATTAGTTTGAGGATGGTAGGCTGTAGCAATGCGATGATTCATATTATATCTCTACATCATTGAAGTGAACTTGCGATTGCAGAAATGCGATCCCTCGTCACTGATTATGACTCTTGGAGTCCCAAATCTTGTGAATATCTGCTTGTGAAGAAAATTAAACACTACCTTCACATCATTCATTGGCAAAGCCTTGACTTCCACCCATTTTGAGACATAATCTACTGCCAACAAGATATACTGATTGTTGCAAGATGAGACAAATGGCCCCATGAAGTCAATTCCCCAAACATCAAAGACCTCAACCTCAAGAAGCACATTAAGAGGCATCTCATCCTTCTTTGACATATTACCAACACGCTGACAGCGATCAAACTTCAAAACAAACTGATGTGCATCCTTAAACAATGTAGGCCAGAAGAATCCTGCTTGAAGGATACGAGCTGTTGTTTTTTCTCCACCATAGTGGCCTCCATAAACAGTTGAATGGCAGTCTCACAAGATACCCTTTTTCTCGCTGTAGAATACATCTCCTGATGACTTGGTCAGCTCCTTGCCGAAACAAAAATGGCTCATCCCACATGTAATACTCCACCTAGTGAAAAAACTTCTTCCTTTGAGCATAAGTTTTGTCTGGGAGCATAATATTGCTCACAAGATAGTCACAATGTCTGCGAACCACAGTTATTCTTCTTGCACCCCAAACAACTGCTCATCAGGAAAAGACTCATTTATCAATGTCTTGTCATGTGAAGCTGTACTTGGATCTTCTAACCGAATGAGATGATCAATAACTTGATTCTCGGTACCTTTTCTATCCTTGACCTCCAACTCAAACTCTTGGAGTAAAAGAACACATCGAACCAATCTAGGCTTCGAGTCCTTTTTCGAGATGAGATAGCGAATCACAGCATGATCAGTGAAAACTGTCATCTTCGTCCCAAGCAAATAAGATCGAAACTTCTCAAAACCGTAGACAATGGCTAAGAGTTCCTTCTCAGTAGTAGTGTAGTTCAGTTGAGCACTATTGATGGTCATACTAGCATAGTAGACCACATGAAATATATTGTTCTTCCTTTGCCTAAGAACCGCTCCAATTGCATAGTCACTCGCATCGCTCATCATTTCAAAAGGCTCATTCCAATCAGGTGCAGTTATGACAGGTGCCGTGATCAAGCTCTTCTTTAAGCTCCTAAAAGCAGCTAGACACTCATCATTAAACTTGAAAGGGACATCTTTCTCTAATAGATTGCATAATGGTTTAGAGATTTTAATGAAATCCTTGATGAACCGCGGATAGAAACCCGCATGACCAAGAAAACTACGGATTCCCTTAACAGAATTTGGTGGTTGAAGGTTTTCAATGACCCCCACCTTGGCTTTGTCCACCTCAAGACCTTTATTAGAGACCTTGTGCCCATGAATAATGCCATGTTGCAACATAAAGTGACATTTCTCCCAGTTGAGAACCAGATTGGTCTCAACATACCTTTTAAGAACTGCGCCAAGATTTTGCAAGCACTCGTTGAAAGAATCCCCGAACAAAGAAAAATCGTCCATGAACACCTCCATATTCTGACCAATCATGTTAGAGAAGATGGCCATCAGGCATCTCTGAAATGTGACAGGTGCACCACATAACCCAAAAGAAACTCTTCTGAAGGAAAAAGTACCAAATGAACAAGTGAAGGTAGTCTTTTCCTGATCTTCTGGAGTGATGCAAATCTGATTATAGCCTGAATAGCCATCCAGAAGATAGTAATAGTCATGCCCAGCCATCAGTCAAACATCTGATCAATAAAAGGAAGAAGGAAGTGATCTTTCCTCGTGGCCTTGTTCAGCTTCCTGTAATCCATGCAAACTCTCCACCCCATAACTGTTCGAGTCAGAGTGAGCTCATTATTTACATTAGAAACCACAATGATGCCTCCTTTCTTCGGCACACACTGAACTGGGCTCACCCAAGAACTGTCAGAAATAGGATAGATGATCCCTGCATCTAGCCACTTGAGAATTTCCTTCTTCACAACCTCCTTCATGATCAGATTTAGCCTCCTCTGTTGCTCAACAGTCGGCTTGCTTCCTTCCTCTAGAAGAATTTTATGCATGCAATAAGAAGGGTTGATTCCCTTAATATCTGCTATAGTCCATCCAATTGCTAATTTAAAACCTCTTAGAATTTTTAAGATTTTCCTCATCACTACCTGAAAGGTCAGATGTAATAATAACATGAAAAGTAGATGCATTACCTAAAAAAGCATACCTCAAGTGTTCAGGATAAGGTTTAAGCTCGAGTGTAGGAGCTTCCTCAATAGATGGCTTGAGACGCCCCTCAGTATTTTTGAGTTCTGATAATGCAAAAGATTTAAAAGGAATATTCAGCCTTCGCTTCCAAGGAGAAACATTCAAATACTGCAACTGTTTATCACCTTCATCATCTTCACTATCTGAATTCCCTATCAAGGCTTTCTCTAAGGCATCAGACCTTAGCATTTGATCAAGTTCCGAAGTAACCACCAAATCAACCAATTCCATTTTTAAGCACTCCTCTTTATTAGTAGGGAATTTCATGGCATTGAAAACATTAAAGGTTACATCTGGATCTAGTACTCGCATAGTGAGCTCACTCTTCTACACATCAATCAAGGTTCGGCCAGTAGACAATAATGGTCTTCCCAAGATTATGGAAATCTTTTTATCCTCCTCGAAATCAAGAATTACAAAGTCAGCAGGAAATATGAGTTTTTCCACCTTGACCAAGACATCCTCCACAATGCCTCGTGGATATGTAATAGAACGATCGGCCAACTGCAAGGACATATATGTAGGTTTTGGATCAGGTAACCCCAACTTCTTGAAGATAGATAAAGGCATCAGATTGATGCTAGCTCCTAAATTATACAAACACTTGTCGAACGATAAGTTTCCGATGGTACAAGAAATAGTGAAGCTCCCAAGATCTTTAAGCTTCGGAGGCAACTTCGGTTGCAGCACATCACTACATTTCTCCATAAGAGCAAAGGTCTCTAAGTCATCGAGCTTCACTTTTCGATAGAGAATACCTTTCATAAACTTCGCATAGCTAAGCATCTGTTTAAGAGCTTCAGCGAAAGGTATGTTGATATGAAGTTTCTTGAACACCTCCAGAAACTTAGCAAACTGCTTAACCAACTTTTGCTTCTGCAACCTCTTAGGAAAATGAGGTGGAGGATAGACATGTTTCTCCTCTGTGTTACCCTCAGGAGGAGTGTGTTCCATAATTTTCTTTCTTGATTCCACTTCTGCATTCTTCTGTACATCTTCTTCAGCCACAACTTCAGATTCTGGAACTTGAGATTTTTCAGGGCTTGCAACCTTCCCAGACCTCAATATAATTGACTTGACCTGCTCCTTAGCTTCCCTTTTTCCTGGAACTTCAGTGTCACTAGGGAGTGTACCAGGTTGTCGATTCAGCAAGGCATGGCAATTTTCCCAATTCGATTCTCCACGGTCTTAATAGAAACTGCCATATGAGCCTCAACTCCTCTAATTCAGATTTTTCATTAGATTGACTTGTACTTCCATGCGGTAGTTGCTGAAGTTGGAGTTGTTGTCTTGGTACATATTGTGGTTGTTGAAAAGCAGGAGGGTTGAATTGCTTTGCTGCATACTGCTGATAAGGCTGTTACACCGTGTTCTGATTGTTGCTCCAGCTGAAGTTAGGATGATTGCGGTTGATGGGATGATAAGTGGCTGGAACTGGTTACTGCGACCTCTGAAAGTTGCTCACAAACTGAGCTGATTCACTAGAAATAGCACACTGCTCAGTTTCATGTGCACCATCACAAAGCTCATAGACACTTATGACCTGATTAACTCCATAATTAGCCAAAGAATCCACCTTCATTGTTAAAGCCTTAAGATGATCAGCTATAGCAGTAGTTGTATCCATCTCCATAATTCCTGCTACCTTGCCTTGAGGTAGTCTCTGAGTTGGGTTCTGGTATTCATTAGCAGCCATCAGTTCAATCAACTCATAAGCTTCATCATAGCTCTTAGCCCATAAGGCTCCACCTGATGCTGCCTCGAGCATGGGTCTAGACTGTGCTCCCAAACCATTATAAAAGCAATTGATGATCATCCAGTCAGGCATCCCATGATGAGGACACTTTCTAAGCATCTCCTTACAGCGTTCCCAAGCTTCACACAAAGACTCTCCCGATTGTTGCACAAATTGAGTAAGAGGCTCCTGATTGCAGCTGTCTTTTCCATAGGGAAGAATTTAGTAAGAAACTTCTAAGCAAGATATTTCCAAGTAGTAATAGAGCCTGGTGGCAGATAATGCAACCAACACTTAGCCTTATCCCTCAGAGAGAATGGGAAAAGCCTCAGCTTTATAACATCTTCAAATACATTGTTGAACTTGAAAGTGTCGCCGACTTCGATAAAATCTCTAATGTGCATGTTGGGATCTTCCGTTGGAGAACCCCTAAACTGGACTAAATTCTGCACCATCTGAATCATGCTAGATTTGATTTCAAAAGTATTAGCCGTGATGTTTGGTCTGATAATGCTAGACTGAATATCATTAATCTTCGGCTGAGAATAATCCATTAGAGCTTTCGGATTCACTGCTGGTTCTCCCATTGCAATAATATCTTCTTCTTCAACTTTCTCAACTTCTGCAAAAACTTTTTCAACTACTTCGACTTCTTCCAGTGCTTCCTTATGAGAGAACGTGTTCGCATACACGCCCTCTAGAGTACCTGAAACACCAAAAAGCAAAACAAGTAAGTAAAATATCTGAGACAGTGAACTTTAACGACCAGTAATGTCAAGCACATAAACAAAAAATTAACACCAAGTTCGCCGGAAGTGGCACCAAAAATTTGTTAGGGCGAAAACACGTGCTAAAATTACATGCAAGTATACGCGTTCGCAAGTAGTATAAGATATCAATCAGATTCATTCCCACAGAGACTGGTTTAGGTTAACTTCAATTTATGCACTTATAAAACAATGGTATGGCTATCATTCAATGCTAAGATAATAACACTTTAGGTTGTTGATTACCTAAAATATTACCTAAAATGCAAATAACTAAGAGATTAAAGGTTGATTTAACTATATGAGACAAACATGGGATTCTAACTTCATTAAATACTTCATTCAAATTCATTTTTCTTAACCTTAGCATACAATGGTGATGACAACTAATCAGATAACACGAAACTAGTAAACGCCAACTGTCGTTGTACGAATACCCTACTACTAGACATCCACAAAAGAGATAGAAGTTGAATAGACACCACTTATGTTAAGACCCTATATGTCTATAGAATTTGACAACATAAAGGTTTAATGAACAAGTTACGTATCTTGATTACATAGGGCAAGTAAGATGGTTAAAATTATCTACTTATCATGCATAACAATTATACATGAATCTATGCTAGTATGGCAAGTTCTAAACCTCTATATTCACTGTCGCTTCAATAGAGATTAACAAACTATCTTATATGTTCGCGACGCATATAAGATGAATAAACACAACCAATACTAGGATATCATACAATCACCACACACTTAGGTATCAAAATAATTTAACTATAGAAATCCATAAGTAAATATGTTAGAACCCCGTGATAACGATTAGTTAATAACTGAACTCATCATCACCATGGGTTCCAATGAAAGCATGGTAGATAAACTAAGATAAACTTGGTCTAAAATAACTGAATAAATATAACAAAATACTTTAACAAGAGTATTACGTTCAAACAACAAAGAAAACAAGTATCCAAGTTTACAACTTATGTAAAGAATCATAAGTAAAAACTAGATATTCTTCTCCTTCGTTGTATTATGCTATTAGGTCTTCTTTCTGCTCTCTCCTTGCTCTTCTATATGAAAAACATCTTTTAAGAGTCTTTTTATACCAGCCCAACAGATCATGAGTCCAGTAAATCAGTCTTCTATTGGAATCAGGATTCTGAAAAATCGACCTAGCGCGGCCGCCCTGACTTTCTGCTAAACGAGCGTGGCCGCTCCCAAATGTGGCGCGGACCGCCCTGAGCTTCTGGAAAAACTGGGGTTTTTCTTTTTTCTTGACTTCAATTGCTGGTTTTTTTTTGCACAATCGACCAAGGCTCCATCTTAACACTCTTCTAAGCATAAATCATGTAAAATCCAGTCCTCCTTTTGAATATGCCCTGAAATGCAAAACACTACAAAAACACATCAAAAACACATCAAAAACATAAACAACTTGAGTACAAAATACCAATTTAAGCCTTTACAAAGCATTCTAAGTGGATATAAATGCCACTTATCAGTATCCTACTTGGAAGGGCGAGTGGTTTAATGTATATCTGGACGCCGGGGAGGATTGATACCCTTTTTTCAGGCCCAATTTCTCTAAAAGCGTAGACGGTTCTTTAAGGGATTTAAAATTAGGTATATACGAATATGCGACCATCAAGGCCATAAGAGCTGATAACTTGCACCATTGCGCTCTCATCCTTTCAGAGGAAATTTGCAAAATTTAGGTCTAAGCGACCTAAGTCCCGAGGGTATCTCTTTCCCTTTTTTAACTTTGTTGTTTATTTTCGTGCATTATCATTTTTCTAACATTTTTGCATTTATGCAACTAAGGCAGCTTTGAATTCCATTTTCAAGAAAAGCGAGTCCCGCACCTCTTGGGGGCTCCGCAGTTGAAACTCACCGCGAGAAACGGGTGAGGATTGATGACGGCCCTTCGGTCACCATTACAGAGGTCATTCCCACTTTTATATCTAAGAGGCTTTTCAGCCTTGATGAGGATACCTAACTTTTTAATGTGAACTGGGGCCTACAGAGAAGGACACGGTCGTGGGGAGCTCTAAAGCGGCTGCTTTGTGGTCTGAGAGTGTGGTTATACCGTGTGACCGTGCTGAGATTGTAGAATCTTCTAATGATCTCCAGATCGAGTGCCTTAGTTCTCAGGTAGCAGCTTCAGTAAGCTTCTACTTCCCTCTTTTGGCATTCTTTTTTCTTGTTTCTCCTTTACACACATATAGCTTATTGTGCTAAAACATGTCTTTGCAGATGAACACTTACCTTCAGGCCGCCCTTCATAACCTGAAGGAGGTGAGATCTAGCCTGACTATCGCTGAGAGGGATAGGGATAGGTACCTCAAAGCTTTGGAGGCAAATTTTACTTGCTTCTGGGAGGTGGAGGGAAAGTTTGATGTGGTGAAGGAGAAAGTTCTTAGGCTAGAGTTGGATGCTCAGAGGGGTCAAACTGAGGTGATAGCTGACTAAAAGGCATCGCGGGACTTTCAGGAAGCCTTGAATGTTGAGTATGACGCTAACTTTCCTGATACTTTTGCCACCTGCTGGGAGCAGATATTGGGAGAGATTGGGAAGAAGATTCCAGAGATGACTCTTGCTCCATACCCAGTACCTCCTATCCCTAGGCAAGGGTCTCCTCTCGAGGATCTTCCATCTTCTCCCATTCTTACTACTTCTGCTGAGGCCACAGCTTTACCTTCCCGGGATGCTACTCCGATGGAAGATGATCTCATTCCCCCTCCTCCTACTGTTACTGATGGGAGGAATGATGATGATTTGTTTAAGGATCTAGATTAGTTTTCTATTTTTATTGGCCCATCGTGGCTTCCTTGTATTGACTTATTGTACTTTGAACTTATTACCCTTTGGGGTTTATGTCATTTTCCTTGCCTTATTTACTTTCTTTTTTATAGCCTTCCTTTTAAATTTCTTAGTACTTTTAAATTTTGTGCTTTTAAGGAGATGGATTAGCAAACTGAACCACACAGTTCTAAGAGAAAAGTAATTCTGAATTTCTCTTTTATTTGTTATTTGTCTATCAAAGCACAACTTTGCTGAGTAGAAAATGTATTTATCGTAACCTGGTCTTCCAAAATTTAAATTAACTTTAACTCAAGAATGTGAACTGGTTTTCAAAGTCTAGAAATACTTTTAGTCTGAAATATAGCTTGGTTTTCAAAACCTTACATAAGATGGGTTTTCCCTTGATAGTCACCAACTAAAATGCAAATCCTAATAAATCTAAGATATAAAATCCTAAGCAAGTAAATCTTCAAGGTGCTTTTGAACCTCGTTACTACTTTATCAAGTAAGTACAGACTAGATATAATAAATCTTTAGATTTTAGGCATGCCAAGTCCTATGCACTTCTTCTCCGTCCATAGTCTCCAATATGTAAGATCCTCTTCCTTGAATGCTCTTAACCTTGTACGGCCCTTCCCAATTTGAGGAAAGCTTTCCTTTCTGCCGTATACCAGAGGCTTCCACCTTCCTTAAGACCAGATCTCCTTGCTTGAAAGATCTCCCTTTTACCCTCAGGTTGGTAGTAGAAAGAAGCTTTCTTTTGATATTCCACAATCTTTGCATGTGCTTCATCCCGTACTTCATCTATCAAATCCAAGGCTAACCTTTGGCATTTCTCATTGTCTTCTACATTGTATCTTTGGATCCTCGGGGATGAATGAGATATTTCTACTGGAACAACTACTTTTACCCCGTATGCTAACATAAAGGGTGTTGCTCATGTCGTGACTCCACATGTGGTCCTCTAAACCAAAAGTATTGGAAGTATTTCATTCACCCAACTATTTCTGAACTTCTCAATCCTCTTCTTTAATCCATCCAAAATAACCCGATTCACAACTTCTGCTTGCCCATTGGCTTGAGGGTGAGCAACAGAATTGAATCGCAGCTCGATTTCATTCTCTTCATAGTACTTTTTGAACTCCTCATTATTGAACTGTGTTCCATTATCGGTTACTAAGATTCAGGGAGTTCCATATATGCACATGATATTTTCCCACAGGAATTGGGCAATTTGCCAAGTTGTAATCTTGGCCAAAGGCTTGGCTTCAATCCACTTAGTAAAGTAATCGATTTCTATAATTAAGAACTTCCTTTGAGTAGCAGCTATCGGAAATGGCCCAAGAATATCCATTCCCCATATAGCAAACGGGATTGGAAAATTTATGGAGGTAAGCATTTCGGGAGGCTTCCTTACCACATGAGCATGTTTCTGACAACGATCACATCTCTTCAAATATTCTTTGGCGTTAGCCATCATTCCGGCCAATAGAAGCCCATACGGGTAATTTTGTGGGCTAAAGCCCTACCCCCAAGTGTTAGCCACATATACCCTCATGTACTTCATCTAAAGCAAGTTGAGCCTCATCCGGCCTGAGATACCTTAAGTAAGGAAGTACGGAATACCTTTTATAAAGAATCCCATCAATCAAAGAATATCTTGGAGCTCATACAGACAACTTTCTTGCTTCCACAACATCACTGGACGTCCATCCGATTTGTTGATGAGCCTTAATAGGATCTATCCATGACCCTTCAAGCCCTATGAGGGGCAACTAGCTTGACGTCTATGCTCAATATTTTCAAAACACGAAAGTACACACTTCCAGAGCTTTCTTCTATTTCTGATGAGGCAAATTTGGATAATGCATCAGCCTTAGCATTTTCTTCCCTTGGAATATGCTCAACATGACATTCATCAAACTGAGTCATCACGGATCTCACTAGGCGTACATACTTCACCATGGTTTCATCCCTTGCTTCGAACTCTCCCTTGACCTGGGATACCACAAGTTTCGAGTCCCCACAAACTTTTAAGTTTTTTGACTCTCAACGTTCCTGCTAGGCCAAGGACAGCTATCAGAGCTTCATACTCAGATTCATTATTTGTTGTTGGAAAATCTAACTTCATAGCATATTTAATCAAGAATCCATCGGGGCTTTGTAAAACTAGCCCTGCTCCACTCAAATTTGTTTTGATGCTCCATCAAAATAGAGAACCCAGAATTCCTTGTCCTTGTTCTGTCTTGCTTCATTATCCTCTTTTCCCTCTATACCCATTTAATAAACCTTCCACTGGCTTTAGGACTGTGAACGATATTTCTCAAAGGCTGATTCGTTAGTACCTCAATCTTATGAGCTTGGAAGTAAGGACACAATTTTCTTGAGGGCATCACCAGGGCTAAAACAAATTTTTTAATAGTCGAATAATTCAACCCAGCTCCATGTAGAATCTTACTGACATAATATATGGGTTTTTGGACTTTAAGTTCCTCCTTAACCAACATGACGCTCAAGGCATTTTTTGAAAGGTCCAAATATAATTACAAAGTTTCATTCAGGAATGGTTTGGCCAACAACGGGGCTTGAACCATGTATTTCTTCAATCTTTCGAATGCCTCTTAATTTTGTTCGGTCCATATGAAATCTTTTACTTTTTTCAAGGCTTTGAAGAATGGCAAGCATTTGTCTCCAGATTTGGAGATAAATCGTCCCAATGCAACAACTCTTACAGTAAGTTTTTGAACATCCTTGATAGACCGTAGAGGCTCCATGTCTAGGATGGGCTTTATCTTATCAGGATTCGCCTCAATTCCCCTCTTAGAGACCATTAATCCTAAGAATTTTCCTAATCCTACACTGAAAGCACATTTGAAGGGATTCAACATCATTTTGTGCTTTCTCAAGATTTCAAAAGCTTCCCTCAAATGGGATATGTGACCAGCCTTCGAAAGACTCTCGACTAACATGTCATCTACATAAACTTCCATATTTTTCCAATAAGATCTTTAAAAATCTTATTTACCAACCTTTGATAGGTAGCTCCTGCATTCTTAAGACCAAACGCCGTAACAAGATAACAAAAACATCAAAATCAGTGATAAATGATACCTTTGGGATGTCATCCTTATGCATCGTGATCAGGTTGTAGCCACTAAAACTGACCCGCGGTTGTATCTATCAGAGTATCTATCCTGAGCACCAGGAAACAATCCTTAGGACATGCATAATTCAGATCAGTAAAATCCACACACATCCTTCATTTTCTATTATCCTTCTTTACCATTACTGGATTTGCTAGCCATTCTGAAAATTGTATCTCTTCAATGAAACTAACCTCTAAGAGCTTCTCTACTTCTTGCTTGATAGCTTCTTGCCTCTCAGGGGCAAAACTCCTTTTCTTTTGCTTTATGGTTTTTTGAGTTGGATCCACATTCAACTTGTGGGTGATCAATTTCGGGTCTATACCGGGCATATATGCTGCCGACCATGCAAACACATCATTATTCTCTTGCAAGAACCTTACTAACTTCCCTTTAAGGGGTTCCTCCAATGATGCTCCAATGAAAGTTTTTTTCTCAGGGTCCTCGGGAGCCAAAGGAACCTGGATCAATGCTTCTGCAGGCTTTCCTCGTTTCTCATCATTCTCACGAATATCCAAATATTCAATAGGCAAGACCTGCCCCTACCCCATCTGCCCTGAGAGAGCCCACATAACAACTCCTTCCCATCTTTTGATCTCCTCTCTCTTCTCCAATCCCGTTCATGGAAGGGAACTTCATCACTGAATGGTAAGAAGAGGGGACTGTCTTAAAAACATGTACTACCGTTCTTCCCATGATTGTGGGTGATCAATTTCGGGTCTATACCGGGCATATATGCTGCCAACCACGTAAACACATCATTATTCTCTTGCAAGAACCTTACTAACTTCCCTTTAAGGGGTTCTTCCAATGATGCTCCAATGAAAGTTTTTTTCTCAGGGTCCTCGGGAGCCAAAGAAACCTGGATCAATGCTTCTACAGGCTTTCCTCGTTTCTCATCATTCTCACGAATATCCAAATATTCAATAGGCAAGACCTGCCCCTACTCCATTTGCCCTGAGAGAGCCCACATAACAACTCCTTCCCATCTTTTGATCTCCTTTCTCTTCTCCAATCCCGTTCATGGAAGGGAACTTCATCACTGAATGGTAAGAAGAGGGGACTATCTTAAAAACATGTACTACCATTCTTCCCATGATTGTATTGTAAGTTGAACCAGCCTTTACCGCTACAAAGTTCAACATCTATGTTGCTTGCCTTGGTTCCTGACCCATAGTCAAAGACAACTTAATTATCCCTTCCACGGGGCATTCGACTCCAGCAAATCCATATATCAGCATATCAGTTAGGGTCAATTGAGAATCATTGTAACCCATCCTTATGAAGGTATCATAGAGTAAGATGCCCACCGATGCTCCATTGTCTACAAGGACTCTTTTCACCAGACTATTTCATATTATGGGTGTTATAACTAGGGGATCATCATGGGGAAACTTGACCCCTTCCAATTCAAAATCATCAAATACCATTGCTACTCATGTCCTGGCCCTTTTCGGAGCTTCCCCCACCATCTGCATGACTTCTCTAGCATAAGCTTTTCTTGATTTTTTAGATGATCCAACAGCAGTTTCCCCTCCAAAGATAGTGTTTATCATTGGCCCTCGGGGTTGAAGATTTCTCCCCTGGTTATCTTGATCCCTCCTACGATCGTCGATATTCCTTCTTCCATTATTATTTCTTTCATCTTTCTCCTCACTTCCAGTATACTTTCTCAGCCTTCCTTTCTGAATAAGGAATTCAATTTCATCCTTCAATTATCGGCACTCATCAGTTTCATGACCAACATCCTTGTGAAATCTATAATATTTGCTCTTATCTAGCTTAACAGGATACCTTCAAGGGCTCAGGCCAACGAACATTCTTATCTCTCTCGATTTCTATGAAGATCTGACTTCTAGGAGCATTCAGCTTATTAGCATATTCGGTGAACTTTTGTCCAGGTCCTCCCTTCTTTGGGGTTGAATTAGCGTCTTTCTCAGTTCTAGGATACATGTCCTTGGCAATGTATTCTATATCAGTCTTTCATTTCTTGCCACCAGCGGGCTCGTTATTCACCACCATCTTCTTCATACTTTCCTCTACCTTAATATACTTCCCGGCCCTATCTTGGAGCTGTAACATACTTTCAGGGGGCACTTAGCTAAGAACATCTTGATGAACTCATCTCTAGTTCCCTGCTGCAGTGCTATCATAGCTACCTTGTCATCAAGATCTGGGACCTTCAAGGCTTCCTTTATGAAATGATTCAGATAATCTCTCAAGGACTCCTTTTCTCCTTGCACAATGCTCATGAGAGATGCTGAACTTTTCTCATGTACTCTACCACTGATGAATTGATTAATGAAATCTTGATTTAAATTTCTAAAGGACCCAATTAAATTCGGAGGCAAACTACTATACCACTTTGATCCATTCCCGAAAGAGTTTGAGGAAAGACCAAAATTTATTAGCATCATTCACAGGTTGTAGAAATAGTGCATTAGAGAATGTCCTGACATGATTAGCGGGATCTTCAGTACCATCATATGCTTTGATGGTGGGCATCTTAAACTTCCTTGATATGTGGGCAATCATGATCTCTTCAGTGAATGGTAGAGTTGGATCATCGGGATCTTCTAAGGGCATAAGATCACTTGGAACAGCCCTTGGGGCAACAACCCATCTTGATATTGGACCATCTAGGTCTATGATTGGAGGTGGGTCTCTCTACCTAAGAGCAAGTGGGGGTCTTGGGGTCAGGTGTGCCTCCAGGTGGCGCTTCAGTCTTTGGATCTCAGTTTCATGAGCCCTGATCCTCTCATGTATATCTTGGGGATTCGTCAATCGAGTGCTCCTAGGGCGCTGGTTAACATCAGGCATCAGTTCTTTACCAGCACGCCTCCTTTTCAGAGCAACATCATCATCTGATGATTTAGAGTCTCTTTCGGTATAAGATCCAGAAAATTCTTGATCCTCCGGAATAGGAGCCAAACCACGTATGTATTGGGGCGTCCCCCCTTCTGCTTCACTCCGATTGGATTTTCCACTTCCTCCAACCTCAGAGTATAGGAGCATCCCATAAGGGGGTTAGTTATCAAAATTGTTAAAATACTCATACCCAATGGGTTGAGGGTTCATAGGCACATGTAGCTGCTGAAATTGAGGATTTGTCCCTTGAGGAGTCGGGGGATTCTTCCCTTGAGGATGTGCCTCAGTTGCTCCTGTGGCGCCCTCCAAAACCGGGTCAGAAGTTTGGGGTCCACACACCTTATTTATAACCTGCTAATAACAATAATGAAGATAATGATAATATGCAGTGACCCTACTTACCAACCACCACGGACCGCAACAGGTTAAAGTATGCACACAAGCCAAACACACTATTATATTATAAACATTTAAATCCCAACTATTCCAAACTCAAAACTGAGTATTAAATAATATTACAAACTTTTACAAACTTAAATTATTCCAAAAGAAGCCTACAAGCTCAGCTCAATCAACCTGAACCCCTAGCTCTCGCGCTGGACTGGGGATCCTCGGTACCAACCGGTTCCTTTTTAACTGGAAAAGAACAGAAACAATATCGCACAAATGACCTAACTAGCTCAGCAAGTCATAATGACAAAACTGAGAATAATGATCATCAGGTGAACATGGTTATGATATCAAGTGAACAATGGATTATGATTTAGAATTGGATATTATATTTTCATATTAAAAACCAAGGTTAGGCTGCTGATCAGTCACGCACTAACCCCGAGCAAAGCACACATCACTGCTCTAACTACTGGATCCAAGGCACACATTGGCCTAACTTGACCATTATATAGTCTGACCACGAATCTGGTCCACAATTTTATAAAAACAATCCAATTCTAACATAATAACAGAATAAACAATAATAAACAATAACCAGAATCATTAACAACATTTGATGTTCCATAATGAAATGGTTTTAATCTGCATAAGGATCAAAAGAGTATTTTCAAAGTTTAGATGCTAGGGAATGAAAGAATTGGATAACAATGAATCAATGTTTCAGGGTTTCAAGGATTTGGTCTTCTAAAGCATAAAATACAAAGATTTGAATGTGTAAGCAATCTGGTTCAGTGTTTAATATTTAATTTATATGTATTTGTGGAGAAGTATCGTATACTTGAGGTTCGTGTTTGGGTATACAACAATCAATGGTCTAGAAAGAATCAGGTTACGGCTCAAGATCAATAACTGGAATCAAGGTTTAGGGTTCAGTGCTTCAAAGCACTTGCAATATAAAACAGGAATATCAATCACTACAATATCTCGAGAAAGTTCAGAACACTTGCCTAGTGTTAGCTTACTACACTATACTCGCTTCCAATCTCAACTGCCTTACTCCTCAACTACCTGTTTCCCTTTCCTACGTTTTGCCTCTTCTGCTCAGATATCATAAGCATCTATCAATAATCAACTCATATGATTCTATTCAACACATACTTCTATCTACCCTTCGTTTCACCCAAATCCGATTAACGGATTGAAAGTTACGCAATAAACAGTACACATCGAGTATAGAGACTGACAGTCAACCACCAAATCACATATAACACATAATACGTCACATAATCAATGACATATCATTTATAAAGAAGTTTCGGGTCATAAATAGGCTTTCTGGTATTTAAAATGATTTTTAAAACATTTTTCGGAATTAAAACGGGTCGTTGGATCAATTTCGGCTTAATAAACAGGGTTCGGTTAGCCAATTCCGGCTTCGAAACAATTTTACAATAATTATCGAGCCTTGGAAATAATTTAGAATAATATTTTAAAGCTCGAAACTATTTTTCGGAATTTTTAAATCATTTTTAAAAAATTTAATCTAATTAAATAATTAATTAAAATCAATTAATAATTAATTAAATCAATTAATCAATTAATTTGTGAATTAATTGACCAATTAATCAATTAAAAATGAACTAAAATTAATTAACTAAATAATTCAGATTTATTTTTAAATTAAAAATAATTTTCGGAATTAAAATAATAGTTTTTAGAATTTTCAGAAATTAAAAACGAATTTTTCTAATAAAAATAAATAGGAAATATGATTTTTAAACATTTTTAAAACAGGAATCCTAAATTTGCAAAGTCTGGAAACTTCAGGGACCTAACTGTATCGTCCCCAAAAGTTCAGGTACCAAACTGCAATTTTTTACAATGGGTCGCCGGAAAACACCCTGTCTCGCCGGAGAACACGATCCAGGGGTGCTCAGGCCACCACCTCCTCCAGATCACAACTACACTTCACCAGGAACACACCCATGCCAACAAATCAACCTAACAGTCCCTGAGTTGGCCGAAATTTGGCCGTAAAGTTTGCCAGTTTCCGGCGAACTTCGGAAATATTCAAAACACAACACCCTTCTCTACAGACCTCGTTGATTCATGAAACTTATACAACTGGATTGCAAATTTCACAGAGAACACAACCCACTATACCACAACATCAATCTATTCCAGAATAAGAAACCCCCAAATTTCAATTAAGAACATTCATACGGGTTATAAACCCTAATTTTAAAATTCGAAAATCAAACTCAAATTTGAACATGTTATTGAACTCCAAATCAGACGTATAATATATCAAAATCATCAGGAAAACAAGCTCTACAACATGCAATCATCAAATCATACAAACAATCATCCGAACAAAAATTCATATTTTTACTAAAATTAATTTGAAAATAAATAAAATTATAGAAAAATAACCTTGATTTCTGCAGGTGTATGGATTACAGAATTTGGTAGAGCTCTTCAAGACCTTCAGATTGGTTACTCGAGCTTTCCAAACCGAATTCAATAACACCTCCAAAAGCTTGTTTGATTCTTGGAACAGTTTATGAAATGGTACGTTTATTTATAAAAACTGATCCAAACGGTATCGATTTTCGGGATAATTATCCAAATCAGTACAATTTGTACTGCGGTCTTGGTCTCAGTGCCTGGTTACACGTACTACGAAGTGATACTTGTGATAGTTTAATAAAAAGCTCCCGTTTATCGAAAATACGAGTTTTATTGATTTACCGAAATGAATATTGTATCGAAAATGTTGAGCCGGGACCCGCGCAGGACAAACCGTACATCGGATCGAAAAAGTCGAAACATGGAAAATGCTCGGAATATTACAATTAGGTTAGGAAGGAGTTCTCGGAAGAGTTTCGGGTTCCAAAAACATAACATCGGATGACGTCGTTTGGTTCCCGTTTTTATAAAATAGATTTTAAATACTCGGAATTTTTTTTTATAAATTTCATATGATCCTTATAAATCCATAAATCAACATAAAAATAATTAGGAAGATATGACAATTATCTATATTTTATTTTGGGCATATAAAAATTAAAATACTCAATTAATATTATTTTTAAATATCCAAACACAGATAACATTTAACAATTAATTCACAGAATAGATACTGAACACATATAATAATTATTTAATAGAAAAATAATTACATGATATATCCCGGATATTACATCCTTCCCCCTTAAAAGGATACTGTCCTCAGAATCTCCTAAGAAAACAAATGAGGGTACTTTTCTCTCATATAACTTTCTAACTCCCAGGTTGACTCTTTAACCTTTGGGTTTCTCCACAAAACTCTTATTAACTTTACCACTTTATTTCTTAATACTTTCTCTCTCTCCTCTAGAATCTCTACCGGACTTTCTACATATGACAAATCCGCCTAAAGCTCTATTAGCTCATATTCTATTACATGCTTGGAGTCTGGATTGTACTTCTTAAGCATTGATACGTGAAAAACATTGTGAATGTGCTCCATGTGCGGGGGTAACGCCAACTCGTAAGCTACTTTGCCAACGCGCTTTAAAATCTCAAAGGGTCCGACATATCTTGGGCTTAGCTTTCCTTTCTTTCCAAATCTCGTTAGTCCTTTCCATGGTGATACTTTCAGTAGTACCAAGTTTCCTTTTTCAAATTCCATGTCTTTTCTGGACTGGTCTGCATATTTCCTTTAACGGTCTTCTGCTGCTATCAATCTTTTCTGCCTCTTGTAAAATTTCATTCTTTAACTCCGTCACTGGTGGAATCCAAATTCTAGATGAAAACCTTAGAATACCTTGATCATCCTTTTGTGTGCATAACTCTTAACCTACCAAACGATTTATATCTTGATCCATTACATCTTCCTGACCTTTCTTTATTTTCTCCAGCAACTCCGGCTGGAAAGTCATAGTGTACACTTTTGCTTCTTCAGGCTTGCAAACTCTAATCTCCAATTCCAATCTCTGAAATTCCTTATATATCTCTTCAGGTACTGATAACTCATTTAACCTTTCCTTCCGACTTAACGCGTCTGCTACAACGTTCGCTTTACCGGGATGATAATTAATCGAGCAATCATAATCTTTGATCAATTCTAACCATCTCCTTTGCCTCATATTAAGTTCCTTCTGTGTGAATATATAATTTAAGCTTTTGTGATCCGTGAAAATCTCGCACTTTTCTCCATACATATAATGTCTCCAAATCTTCAAAGCGAAAACTATGGCTGCTAGCTCCAAATCATGAGTAGTTCGTATGGTTTCAATTGCCTTGACGCATACGCAATCACCTTATCGTGCTGCATTAGAACACATCCTAATCCTTTGTGAGAAGCATCGCTATAAATTACGAAATTCCCTTGATCGTCTGGAAGTGACAAAACAGGTGCCGTGATAAATCTTTGCTTCAATTCCTGAAAACTTCCTTCGCACTTGTCGTTCTATATAAACTTTTCATTCTTTCGTGTAAGCTTTGTCAGTGGTGTTGCAATCCTTGAGAAATTCTGGACGAATCGACGATAATATCCCGCCAATCCCAAGAAACTTCTTACCTCAGTGGGTGTTCTCGGTCTCTCCCAATTCGTAATTGCTTCGATCTTTGCCGGGTCCACTTTGATCCATTCGTTACTGACTATGTGTCCTAAGAACTGAACTTCCTGTAGCCAAAACTCACACTTCGAGAATTTAGCATATAACTTCTTTTTCCTTAAAATCTCCAAAGCTGTTCTTAAATGTTCCGCATGATCCTCTTCCGTCTTTGAATAGATCAAAATATCGTCTATAAATACAATAACGAACTTGTCCAAATATTCCTTAAAATTTCTGTTCATCAGGTCCATAAATGCTGCCGGGGCATTGGTCAATCCAAAAGACATTATTAAAAATTCATAATCTCCGTACCTTGTTCGGAAAGCTGTCTTTGGTATATCTTCTGGCTTGATCTTCAGTTGATGATATCCTGATCTTAAATCAATTTTGGAGAAGTACTTGGCTCCCTTCAATTGGTCAAACAAATCGTCGATTCTAGGTAACAGATACTTGTTCTTGATTGTAAGCTTATTGAGTTCTCTATAGTCGATGCACAGTCTCATGCTTCCATCTTTCTTCTTGACAAATAATACCGGGGCTCCCCACGGGGATACGCTGGGTCTGATTACTCCTTTCTCTAACAACTCCTGCAACTGCTTTGCTAGCTCTTTCATCTCAACAGGCGCCATTCTGTATAGGGCCTTGGATACTGGTTCTGTTCCAGGTGCTAAGTCGATCGCAAATTCAATTTCTCTATTTGGAGGAAGTCCGGGTAAGTCATCGGGAAACACATCTGGAAATTCATTCACTACTGGAATATCTTCAAGTTTTTCTGGCTCCTGATTTCTGTCGATCACATATGCTACGAAATGCTCACATCCTTGTCATAATAACTTCTTGGCTTGAATTATTGTTAAGAACTTCTTTACTTGCTTCTGGTCCTTGAACGTTACTATTCTTTTGTCTGGCGTTTTCACCATTACCTTCTTATTTCGACAATCTATCTGGGCATCGTGCTTAGATAACAAATCCATTCCTAATATAATGTCAAAATCCCCTAACTTAAATGGTATCAAATCTATGCAAAACTTACTACCAGAAATCTCAATCTCACAAGTCCCACAAACTTGATTAACAGATACACGTTCTTGATTTGCTAATTCCACAATCATTATTTCATTTAAACACTCAACTGGATAATTTAACTTACTAACAAAATCTTGAGAATAAAACGATCGGGTTGCTCCCGAATCTATTAACACTTTGGCACATAAAGAATTCACATTAAGCGTACACGCCACGACATCCATATCCTGGATAGCATCCTTCACAGACATATCAAAAACTCTAGCCCTTGGTGTCTCATTCACTGTTGGGGTAGATCCCATAATCCTCAATACATTACTGACTGGGGCTGGTGTCTTGCAATCCCTGGCTATATGTCCTGGTTTCCCATATTTAAAGCACATAAATCCAATGGCTGGAACCTTCACTGCTTGATTTCGGATAGGCTGATCCTTATTTGCTGGTTCTCTTGCTGGCTGATTTCGGCACTCCCTCGAATAGTGCCCTTTCTGGTTGTATTTGAAACAAACTACATTCAACTTATTACAAACTCCCCCATGCTTCTTCCCACATACTTGACAATCTGAAAAAGTTAGTCTCAACTGATTCGGCTGATTTGCATTAACTGGACGGTTGCCCTGGCCTCCGTCGCTTGCATTTTGTCTCCTGAAATTAAAATTCCTCCCTGGCTGAAACTTTCCCTTCTTAAAATTTGGAAACTTCCCTAGTTGTGACTGGCCCTCATTCCCTTCAAATTTCCTTTTCTTGCTTTCCTTTTCCTTCTGGAACATCTCACTCTCTATCTCTGCGATCATAGCTTTCTATACCACTCCTGCATAGGTATTCAATTCAAAAATGGCTACCTTTCCTCTGATCCATGGTTTCAAACCTTGCTGGAATCTTTTAGCCTTCTTCATGTCAGTATCCACATACGACGGCACATACCTTGACAATTCCTCAAACTTACCCTCATAATCTGTTACCGACATGTTCCCTTGCTTTAATTCTAAAAACTTCAGCTCCATTTGATCTTGGACAAACTTAGGAAAATACTTTTCTAAAAACAATTCCTTAAACCTCTCCCAAGTAATAACATCTGTACCTTCCAATGTCTTCACCATCTCCCACCAATAGGTGGCCTCATTCTTCAGATAGTAACTTGCAAACTCAACCTTCTGCTCCTCTTTCACCTTTACCAAGGCAAATACCTTCTCTATTTCCTTTAACCACACATTTGCTTCAATCGGCTCTAAGGAACCCTTGAATTCTGGTGGGTTTACTGCCTGAAAAGTTTTGAAAGTTACCTGGGGGTTGGTCTATCTTTGTTGTTGTTGTGCCAGGTGAACTGTTTGTTGGGCCAAGATTTGAAGAATCTGGGCTATTGCTGGGTCCATGGGTCCTGGGTTCACATTTGGATTTGTATCATCTTGGTTGTTATTGTTGTTGGTTTCTTCATTTTGGGTGTTGGTGCGGGTATTTCTTCTAGGAGGCATTTTTCTGTAAAGAATCAAACAACTTATTTAGCTTTTAAACCAAATTCTTTGTAGAAAAGAAAAGTTTTATAAAACAAAAATATCTTCTTCTTGAAAATAGTTATAACTAAGTAAATTACATCCTTCTTTACAGAATATAAACAGTTATGAAAAACAGGGTACATGGTATCACAGAGGTATAATTGGTACAATAAGGTAAAGTAAAATAGGTGCAATAAAGTAAATGACAGTGCTGGAAAGGAAAAAGGTATTGATATATATAGATCAAAAGTTTTAGGTAGTACAAGCGTAAAAACGCTTCGGACGTAAAAGCAAAAGGGTACAACAACCTACTCACTAGTCAGCATAGCTAGTCTATAAATACAGCTCAAAAGTCTACTGATACACACTACACACTACTGTACATACTATATAACCATAACAACACTGCTCACCATCTCTATCTCTGGATCTCTGACTCATTGCAGGTCTGGACCTCCAATCTCCTCAAGCTATTCTAGAACCCACTTAGCCCACTCCACTAAGAAATCAGGGGTGATGTCCTCATGTGTAGCTTCAGCAATCCTTACTGCAGCTGTCCTATGAAACACCTGTAGCCTCTCTCTGAGTCGCCTCTCACCACTCCCAACCTCTCTGGTACGCATAATATGTAGTAATTCCTGAATCTGACCCTGAAGGAACCGCTGCTCCATAAAGCAGGCCTCAAACTGATGATATGGGACAGGATAGGAAGAGAACTGGAAAGGTACTCCTGTGACTGAATGACCAGTAAAGCCTGAATCAGCAGGTGGGGGTCCTCTAACAAGGGGCCTCATGCCTGGGGGTGGAATAGCCTGCAGTGGTACGGGCTGCAACACAGGTGGAGGTAGAATAGCCAATGCTGGTGGAATAACAGGACGTGGATCCAATGATGGCGCTCCAACTGAAGGCTCTGAGTGATCAGCTGATACGGGAATAAAAGAGTCGGCCATCGCTGCTATCTGAAATCATATCGCAATATAAGAATCTCGAACCATAACGTGAATTACACTAATACCTGTTATACCGTAACACTCAACCTCTCGACGTTCTATTATTCTATTCCTTACTTCTAATCCTAACCCTCTACAAATTCCCGTCAACCTAGGCTTGTGTCAGTGACTTATAACCTGTAGCTCTGATACCAAACCTGTGGCGCCCTCCAAACCCGGGTCAGAAGTTTGGGGTCCACACACCTTATTTATAACCTTCTAATAACAATAATGAAGATAATGATAATATGCAGTGACCCTACTTACCAACCACCACGGACCGCAACAGGTTAAAGTATGCACACAAGCCAAACACACTATTATATTACAAACGTTTAAATCCCAACTATTCCAAACTCAAAACTGAGTATTAAACATTATTAAAAACATTTACAGACTTAAATTATTCCAAAAGAAGCCTACAAGCTTAGCTCAATCAACCTGAACCCCTAGCTCTCGCGCTGGACTGGGGATCCTCGGTACCAACCGGTTCCTTTTTAACTGGAAAAGAACAGAAACAATATCGCATAAATGAGCTAACTAGCTCAGCAAGTCACAATGACAAAACTGAGAATAATGATCATCAGGTGAACATGGTTATGATATCAAGTGAACAATGGATTATGATTTAGAATTGGATATTATATTTTCATATTAAAAACCAAGGTTAGGCTGCTGATCAGTCACGCACTAACCCCGAGCAAAGCACACAGCACTGCTTTAACTACTGGATCCAAGGCATACATTGGCCTAACTTGACCATTATATGGTCTGACCACGAATCTGGTCCATAATTTTATAAAAAAAATCCAATTCTAACATAATAATAGAATAAACAATAATAAGCAATAACCAGAATCATTAACAACATTTGATGTTCCATAATGAAATGGTTTTAATCTGCATAAGGATCAAAAGAGTATTTTCAAAGTTTGAATGCTAGGGAATGAAAGAATTGGATAACAATGAATCAATATTTCTGGGTTTCAAGGATTTGGTCTTCCAAAGCATAAAATACAAAGATTTGAATGTGTAAGCAATCTGGTTCAGTGTTTAATATTTAGTTTGTATGTATTTCTGGAGAAGTATCGTATACTTGAGGTTCGTGTTTGGGTATACAACAATCAATGATCTAGAAAGAATCAGGTTACGGCTCAAGATCAATAACTGGAATCAAGGTTTAGGGTTTAGTGCTTCAAAGCACTTGTAATATAAAACAGGAATATCAATCACTACAATATCTCGAGAAAGTTCAGAACACTTGCCTGGTGTTAGCTTACTACACTGTACTCGCTTCCAATCTCAACCGCCTTACTCCTCAACTACCTGTTTCCCTTTCCTACGTTTTGCCTCTTCTGCTCACATATCATAAGCATCTACCAATAATTAACTCATATGATTCTATTCAACACATACTTCTATCTACCCTTCGTTTCACCCAAATCCGATTAACGGATTGAAAGTTACGCAATAAACAGTACACATCGAGTATAGAGACTGACAGTCAACCAACAAATCACTTATAACACATAATACATCACATAATCAATGACATATCATTTATAAAGAAGTTTCGGGTCATAAATAGGCTTTCTGGTATTTAAAATGATTTTTAAAATATTTTTCGGAATTAAAACGGGTCGTTGGATCAATTTCGGGTTAATAAACAGGGTTCTGTTAGCCAATTCTGGCTTCGAAACAATTTTACAATAATTATCGAGCCTTGGAAATAATTTAGAATAATATTTTAAAGCTCGAAACTATTTTTCGGAATTTTTAAATCATTTTTAAATAATTAAATCTAATTAAATAATTAATTAAAATCAATTAATAATTAATTAAATCAATTAATCAATTAATTTTCGAATTAATTGACCAATTAATCAATTAAAAATTAACTGAAATTAATTAACTAAATAATTCAGATTTATTTTTGAATTAAAAATAATTTTCGGAATTAAAATAATAGTTTTTAGAATTTTCAGAAATTAAAAAAGAATTTTTCTAATAAAAATAAATAGGAAATATGATTTTTAAACATTTTAAAACAGGAATCCTAAATTTGCAAAGTCTGGAAACTTCAGGGACCTAACTGTATCGTCCCCAAAAGTTCAGGTACCAAACTGCAATTTTTTACAAGGGGTCGCCGGAAAACACCCTGTCTCGCCGGAGAACACGATCCAGGGGTGCTCAGGCCACCACCACCTCCAGATCACAACTACACTTCACCAGGAACACACCCATGCCAATAAATCAACCTAACAGTCCCTGAGTTGGCCAGAATTTGGCCGTGAAGTTTGCCAGTTTCCGGCGAACTTCGGAAATATTCAAAACACAACTCCCTTCTCTACAGACCTCGTTGATTCATAAAACTTATACGACTGGATTGCAAATTTCACAGAGAACACAACCCACTATACCACAACATTAATCTATTCCAGAATAAGAAACCCCCAAATTTCAATTAAGAACATTCATATGGGTTATAAACCCTAATTTTAAAATTCGAAAATCAAACTCAAATTTGAACATGTTATTGAACTCCAAATCAGACGTATAATATATCAAAATCATCAGGAAAACAAGCTGTACAACATGCAATCATCAAATCAAACAAACAATCATCCGAACAAAAATTCATATTTTTACTAAAATTAATTCGAAAAGAAATTAAATTATAGAAAAATAACCTTGATTTTTGCAGGTGTATGGATTACAGAATCTGGTAGAGCTCTTTAAGACCTTCAGATCGGTTTCTCGAGCTTTCCAAACCGAATTCAATAACACCTCCAAAAGCTTGTTTGATTCTTGGAACAGTTTATGAAATTAGGGTTTTTCTCTGAAAATTATATAATTATCTGTCTGCAAATGATTTTTGATACGAAATAAAATACGGGTAAAGGCTATTTATAATTACGAAGAATTAGTATCCCGTTGGATCATTTCAGATATAAAACGGTACGTTTATTTATAAAAACTGATCTAAACGGTATCGATTTTAGGGATAATTATCCAAATCAGTACAATTTGTACCGCGGTCTTGGTCTCAGTGCCTGGTTACACGTACTACGAAGTGATAATTGTGATAGTTTAATAAAAAGCTCCTGTTTATCGAAAATAAGAGTTTTATTGATTTACCGAAACGAATATTGTATCAAAAATGTTGCACCGAGGCCCGCGCAGGACAAACCGTACGCCGGATCGAAAAAGTCGAAACATGGAAAATGCTCGGAATATTACTATTAGGTTAGGAAGGAGTTCTCGGAAGAGTTTCGGGTTCCAAAAACGTAACATCAGATGGCGTCGGTTGATTCCCGTTTTTATAAAATAGATTTTAAATAATCTGAATTTTTTTTATAAATTTCATATGATCATTATAAATCCATAAATCAACATAAAAATAATTAGGAAGATATGACAATTATCTATATTTTATTTTGGACATATAAAAATTAAAATACTCAATTAATATTATTTTTAAATATCCAAACACAGATAACATTTAACAATTAATTCACAGAATAGATACTGAACACATATAATAATTATTTAATAGCAAAATAATTACATGATATATCCCGGATATTACAGCTCCCACCAGGGTTCTTCCTTGGATTGAGGTGTAGGTTGAGTGCGAGGGTATCTCCACCACTGATGAAAATGTTTGGGTCGTCCCAGTCGATGTTCCTTCAGGGGCGTTGTTTCTGTTCCGCGTGTTCACCATGGTTGATGTTATGCTTTCCCACAGACTGCGCCAAATATTATGGGTACAAAACTAGGTTATAATTAATGTGATATTTATTGCTAGGGTTCGAGAGCTCAAGGCCTTTAATGGCTGCGCTTATGTTTCGTAGCTTAAATCTCCCTTCACAAGATGCCAACGTATCTCTATGAATTTAGAGAATCAAGCCAAAATGTAGTTCGGAATGGAGGGGTAAGACCTTTTATATAGATATTGTATGTCCTTGAATTGGACTAGGGTTAGGAGACTTGATGAATAAGTCTCCGTTTTAGAGTAGTCTTTGGAGTCCTAATAAGTAGGAAGCAGATTTCTTATTGGTTTGGGTGCCTTGGAGGCTACTCAATGAAGAGTTATAACCTTTAGAGGATATACTTAATGAGCTGTTATTTTACCTTATTTATTAATTAATAAATTAATAAATAATCAATACTTTGGGCCTCATAAACTAGGCTTCGTTACTGGACCATATCGGGTTAAATTAATTCAACACTAATTATTCTTCTAGGCTAGTTTCAGGCCCATATCAGCTCCCGAATTTTAAAATGGGTGGAAAGCAAGTGAAAAGTAAAATAGTTTCACTTTCATTCCTAATCGTACTCCCGAGTTTTTAAAGGGAACTAAAACAAGTGGTCGTGAATGTAAATTTTACATAATTTACATCCAAAACTTCCATCCAATTTTTAGGATGAAAGTACTTTACACCTCCCTTTATCTACTTCTTTCCCTAATAAAAATTCGGGAGTAAGGCCTAACTAACCCATGCAAGGGAAGGGTGCACCAGGGTCCAGGTGTCCTTTGGAGTTACTTAGTAGCGTATAAGTAGTAATGTAAAATTTACACGAACACACCTTCTATAATTTCATATGCCATTTTAATATCAATGTATAATAATCGATAATTAACTTTAAATGCAGCTTTTAGAATTTCTTCTTTTCAATATTCATCTTTTTTCATTTGTAACAACTTCCAATAGAAAATTTATTCTCTCTTGATATGGATTAAAAGTTTTTTTTCTTTTAAAGGGTGTGCTTCTTTATCACTTATTTGCATAATTTGATTTGTATTCTTCTTGAACTAAGTACAATATAATTTCAATTACTTCTGACTATTCATCAAATAATATTTCATATTCAAAATTGCAGAAATCGGATATATAAATTAATTTTGTCATTCAATATTTAGGTTTTCGTCTCAATGTTATCTGAATTGGGTACGTTGTTCAATATCCCCACAAATTGAATATTCTCAAGAAGTTCATTTTTACCATCTACCAGGCTAACACTAATATTTTGATACAATGATCAATCACATTTTACTCTCAATCATGTGAGGAAGATAATATGCAATTTTGATTGTGTTATTCATCTTTAAAGTTTTGTCCATGTTAAGTGGTGATACAATGTTTAATATCCCCACAAATTGCATATACTCAAAAATGTTAATTTTAACTACTGTTAATTCTTTGACCATCACTAACATTTTTTTGAAATGATCAATAGTGTTTCAATCTAATTCATCTTAAAAATATTATTTAGGTGCAATATAATCTGCACATTCACACCAAACATTACGTCATACATCTCTGTTGTTGGAGGAATTTCTTAACAACACGAAATCAGAGGGTGCTGAAATAGTAGAGCATAATTCGTATGAATGTGGCTATTTTTAGGGGTTAGGGTTTGTAAAAAATAGGGCGGCTGAACTTGGGAGGTGTCTAGATTTGTCTTATTGTATCAGATCCCTTTTGTCGAGATGCATGCGTACCAATTTATATTGGATCAAGCCTACGCAGTTCTGTGAAAATTGGGCTTATCCCTAAGCGACTTTTGGAATAATTTTCGTTAATGTGCTTGATTACCGATTTTATTTCATTCAATCTTGGTGTTGTGATATCTTTCTTGATTAGAAATATATCGTTTCGAGAAATTTTCAGTTATTTATTTATTATGATTGATTCTTTCCTCGTTTCAGGGAAAGGATTGAGTATTAAATGATAATTATTAATCGCAATTAATAATTAATAATATTAGAACTTTGGAGATAATTAGGATATACCAAAATGTGGCATAACAACTAGCCCCTAGTTCTTCAATGTACCTTGCTGCAGTGGAGAACTATAAAATTCTTTATGCTTCCAAAATTCTTGAAATGCTGGAAAAAATTGAAATTAATAGATCTGTAAATTATATGGAGTACCACAGTGCTAGAAATCCGTATGCGAGTGAGAGTGTGACATCGTTCGAGAACCAATGTAGGATATATTTTTTGCCAAGATTTTCAAAAGTGCGAGTATAGGTAAATATCTTTTTGAAATTCATTGCGGTCTTTATTGTCAAGTTAGGACCTTGGCGTTTTGTATATAGCCTGAATTGGCGAACACATTGTTCAAGTGTCGTTGCTCCTCATAAGGATGTGTCTTCGTCAAGTCCTGAGCCCCCAATTTAGTTGATGTGCCTTCAATAAAGTAAAGTATCCTGGACTCCCCTTTCGAGAGTTGGACTTTTTAATAACGTAGATTTTATCCATCTCTTGGGGGAGTAGGGGATTTGAAAATATAAATTTGTTCATGGACTCTCTTGAGAGGAGAACATGGCGTTTTAAAATCTAGAGGGTCGTTGACTTCTTTACTTAAGTGTGTAACATTGAGGTACTTATAGTTTGCCCGACTACCCTACTTGACAATTTCAGTTCATAAGTTTGAAATATTTTTAGACATATACGTATTATCGCGACGTTATATGGAAAATATTTTGAACGCAATCCAAACGCAAGAATAAAGATGTCATTTTATAAATGTCACAATATTTATTTTTTCTCTAAAATAATGTTTTTTCGTAAAATACTTTTATTTAAAATTATGCGTCTCTCATAGATAAATATTTTTCGAAAGATGCATCTCGTACGATCTTCTAAATATTCGCAATTCTTCAAAATAAATATTTCGTACGATATTTTTTTAAAATATATGTGTTGACCAAGAACAAGATCTTGCAATAATTTTACAAGTACGATTATATATTACTCACACATATTTTTAATTAATAAATATTTTTTTTGTGAAAAATATTTAAAAACATAATTTATGGATGCATGCATGACGTAATATTTACTGGAAGAAATATTAAAAATAAGGGATTAAGAAAAACTTATCTTTTTGTGATTTTCCTTTTTATCCTGTAACTTTTCTGTGACGCTCGCCGTGAGCTCCATCCCGAATTTACTGTAGTTGCGCTTCCTGATGATTTCCGCGCGTGTGTTATTTGTGCTTTAGTCGGCTTCATTATATTTTTATTTAAATCATCGCCGCTTGCCTTTGTGATTAAAGGCCCTGTTAATTGCCACACGCTACTCCCGTTGCAAGTGCTTCACCAACCTCGCTTGTCTTTTAGCTTCGATTATTAATTATTTTTTTAACTGTGCCGCACCTTGTACCACGATTCATTAAACCTAAATTTCCGTCAGTGAAAATTATCCATCCTCCACCGGATAATTAATCCCCTCCCCCTCCTTCTAGCGCTAACTGTTGTTGGAGGAATTTTGTAACAACACGAAATCGGAGGGTGCTAAAATGGTACAACGTAATTCGTATGAATTTGGCTATTTTTAGGGATTAGGGTTTGTAAAAAATAGGGCGGATGGACTTGGGAGGTGTCTCGATTTGTCTCATTGTATCGGATCTCTTTGCCAAGATGCCTGCGTACCAATTTATATTAGATCAAGCCTAAGCAGTTCTGTAAAAATTGGGATTATCCCTAAGAGACTTTAGGAATAAGTTTCGTTAATGTGCTTGATTACCGATTTTATTTCATTCAATCTTGGTGTCGTGATATCTTTCTTGATTAGAAAGATATCGTTTCGAGAAATTTTCCATTATTTATTTATTATGATTGATTTTTTTCTTGTTTCAGGGAGAGGATAAAATTTGAGTATTAAATGATAATTATTAATCAGAATTAATAATTAATAATATTAGAACTTTGGAGATAATTAGGATATGCCAAAATGTGGCATAACAACTCTTTATGCACTTTTTGGCGTCTCTATAAATCTGGAACACCTTAGATCATCTCCCCAAATCGTACTTAAATTGATCATCTTCTCTTATCAATCTTTTCAATTTGTCTCAATCTATCTAAGGTTAAAACTGACAGTCGTACTAATTAAAAAATGTCATTAATTTTAAACTCGAATATCATACTTGCTTAATGTAAGAAAATTTACCGATAAAATGACATGTAAGAGTCAATCGTTGATGGTTAAATAATACCACAATAATATTACGTCCTTTGATAAATATCCAGCAACAAATTAAAAAATTATAAAAATAATTTTTTATCTAGTTTTTTCTGAAAAATCTTCACCGATATCGTTATTTATTGTGGATACTGAGTATAATAAAAATTTAAAACAAACTAATGAGTTCTTAACCATCGTAGATGTTGCTATATATTATAAATTGTACTAAAAATATGATAGGTGCCCAAATTATATTTATGTTGTCTAGTTTATTCTTGTATATGTATATATTTATAAAAAATGAAACTACATTAATAATTAATTCGACTCAGTTTTGTCGGTTCAGTTGTAATCTAAAACCAAAATTGAACTATTTAATATGTTCGATTTTTATATGTCCTATTTTAGTTTCGAATCAATTTTATATGGTTCAATCCACACTAATTTTTTCATGTTTTATTTGAATTTGAATATTTTACCTAATTCTAGTGTTTGGGATGAAATTGTCATGTTTAATAGTTTAAGTAATGTTTATGACTAAAATTTCCGTGCTTATTGTATTTCATACATAAAATATTTTAGTTTTAAACATGTAAACTATACTTTTTAATATTAATAAAAGCCATAGTTGTTATAACATATCATAAAAGATATGTACAAATCAAGTTGTTTGGACATAATTAATAATATTAAAAAAAACTTGATAATTATCGGCAAAAGATGAATATTTTTTATAGTTGTATATAGGGGTGTAATTCGAGTAGGGTCGTGCCGAGTTTGAAGTTATCAAATTCAAGATCAAGCTTTTTTTTTCAAATCGAGTCGAGCCCAAATTTTATGTTCAAACTTGACTCATTTATAATATTGAGTTTATATTGAATTTATCGAGTGTTCAAAATATTTTTTGAGTTTTATGAAGTTTTATAATGATATTTCGGGTTTTTTTCGAGTTTTAAAGAACATCGGGTTCTTATCAAGTTTTCGAGTTTATCAATTTTTGTTATAAAGTTTTCGAGTTTTGTCTCCAACAATTCATAAAAACTATCCAATTATATTTATAATTTTACAAATTATATTAATAATTTAACATTCGTATTGCATACTACAATTTTATTTTCTTATTATTGTGTTTTATAATTGTACAAAGTATATAGATGTAAAATTTAGAATGTTAACAATCGTTTAATTGATTTATAGATTAAGACACGGTTAAAAGATAAATTAAAATATTAATTGAGATAGGGAATAAAAATAACAGTAATCACGTAATTAATATCACGTAATTAATATTTTACAAATATTAATCATTTAATTGACTTCCATGATTTGGTTGGAAGGAGAAACCCAATTAATGAGGCCCAAAACCCGAAATATTTATTAATTTTGTAATTAATAAATAAGCATAAAATAACACCTGCAAATAGTATTCTATAAGGAATATAATTCCTTGTGGAGTGACCTCTGTTAGGTTACACAACACTTTAGAAGGGGTTGAATACAGTGTAGAATACAATCAAATCGATTTAGAACACAAGTAACTGAAAACATATGTATTTGATATAATAAACTCTGTTACAATGGAACTGTCCTCTCTCAGTAATGAACAAATATCACGAGAGCTGCTAGGTTACAATGTATGATCTTCTCGATGATCGTAATACATATAGTGTAAACCTATGTATGTGTTTATATAGACACACAGTTACAAGATAACTTCTAATTGATATGGAATATAATTCTGTCTCCTAAAATATATCAATCAGATAACTTATATAATTCTTCTAGTCCTCTAACTCTTTTCATGCATATCTTCTTCTGTATTAGTCTCGATCTTCATTCCTGTAAATCAGCTTTCTTCCTTAACAGTTAGTCCTCCAGTACTTAAGTTTTGATATCCATCTTCTGATATTATCTTCTGATATTTTAAGTCCTGATATCGTTAAGTCCTGACTTCTGGTAAGTCCTGATTCCAGTAAATTATTCTAGAATGTACAAGTTAATAGATTTGATGATGTCAAAAACATTTAAGTTCATATGCAATAAGAGTTTAATAAGACTATTAACTACAACTTGCAAAACATCCAACTTTACCAACATCACTGAATCAATCTGAATCCATAATGATTCTTAACAAAATCATTTATCAGATTATCTTCAGCTTTCCTCAGAACTTCAGCTAACTATGCTTTGACCTGCATCAGTTCTTCTTTTTTTTTTTTTTTTTTTTTTGCTAATACTATCACCAATTTGATAAATGGTTGTTCTGAGAGCTTGAATGGATGTTCTTTCAAGTCCATCACCAAGTCTGATAACCTTAGGATGTGAAGAGTTTTCATTATAACATAAGCATCTTCCTTTTATAATAACTTCCACCTTAGCAGAAATCTTCAGCATAGGAATTTCTCTTCCATCACCTTCAGTAATCATTGGACTCTAATGAGAAGTCTTTGTACCAGAGATTCTGAATTGATCTCTTATAGCCTTCAAAATGTATTCTGACCATCTTCTTGTAACATCAGATTTTACTTCCAAAAGATAGTGAATATGTTGAAGCTCTCTCACAGACTTCTTTAGTACATCAGTATCAGCTAGTCTATAAGTCCTTCCATCATTGAGAAATAAGATCAATTTCTCTTTTAGATTCTCTTTGTCATGAGCATCTATCACAAGTTGAGCAGACAACACCTTGTCAAGGTGCCTTTGTTTAATTTGTTCATATGGTTTGTCTATCAACATGAAAGGATCTCTTAGAGTAACCTCTACTCCTGTTTGAATCTTCTCTTCATCAGAACCTAATCCAGCTCTATCTCTAGGTTGCTTGGCTCTCAACCCAAATGTAGCGAGTTGATTAATCATGAGATTGGATTTTGGTTCAACTGGAGTAGTTGTCTTCCATAACAGCTTCTTCTTATCAGCAATTGTCATTTTCTTCAAATCAACTTGAGCATTGTCAGTAGTAGATGTCTTGATAGCTTGATTAGAATTTGTTGTTTCTTCCGTACCTTGCTGTCCTTTATTCTGAATAACAACTTGAGCAGTGTCAGAGGTTGTCTTAAATTCTTCAATTATCTTTCTTCTTTTCAGAATTTGAACAGTTTCATCTTCAACAAGATTATCATCAGTTACTTGAACCATTTTGCACAATGGTTTCATCAGATCTTGAGAAGTTTTCAAGTCCAGTGGCTTGGTTGGTTCATCAACTTTTCCTTTCCCTTTGTCTTTGGGATCACTCTCTGTCTGTGATCTAGTCTTGAATCTTGAAGTTTCAGAATTTGATTTTTCCTTGATTACAATACCTTTTTCCTTAGGCCTTGGAGGTTTCTTTGCATCAGAAGCTTTAGACTTAAGATTTGTCTTCTCAGCAGCAAATCTAACTTCTTCCTCCTTGAGAGTTTCTAAATCCATTCCTGGATTGTGTTTCAGAAATAATCTTCTAGCTATCTCCTCATCAAGTGTCTGGATTTTAGGATTTTTTTAATAAACAGTAGTCTGCTTCCCTTTTAACTTCAGAGTTTGCAAAAACTTCTGAGAGTCTTCAGATCCTGGCTAAATCAGAATATCAGAACTTGACATCAGACTTTGTTTATCAGCACTTGACTTCAGTCTTTGAGCATTCACATCATTAGAACTTGACTTGTTCTGAATATAAGATTTTCCTTGAACTTTTCTTTGACCTCTGCTCTTTTCATAGTTTCCCTAGTCATCACCTTTATCATCCTTTCTCTTCAGTTCATAAGTAGGTGATCATTTGGACTTAACTACCTTCTCCCCCTTTTTGGCATCATCAGGAAGTAAGAGAGAAAGAAGAAGTTCAACTGAAGATTGGATTTCATGCAATTGAGCTTTCTGAGAAGCTTGATTAGCCATGACCTCTACAATTTGGGCCTGTTGCTCCTCTTGATTTTTCTCAATGGCTTCAACTTTTTTAGAAATAGGTCTGATATACCTGTTCTTATCAAGCTTGAGCTGTAGATCGAGCTTATCAGCTTTTTCTCTGAGTGTATCAACCTTTTCATGAGTAGAAATACGTAGACCTTGAAGATGTTTTGCAGACAGAGCTGTGATCTTGAGTTGTGTCTTAAAATCAGCATTTGTGAGCAACTCATCAGCTTTTGCAATATGCTCTATCAGAACTTTAGAACATGGAATAAAATCTTATTCATTCCACTTCTTGGTCCACTCAACACCTCTGTGAGTATCCTCCCAAGGAATTGGTGCTTCCTTTTCAACAAATTTCTTCACCAATTCTTCCTTGCCCAGATTAGGAACTGGATGCTCAGTAGAAACACTCTCATCAGAACTTGAGGAAGACTCATGATGTTCTGATAGCTCAACAGTGTGTGCAATTGGAGATTCAGGAATAACATCATCTAAATTCTGAGGATCAGAATTTATCTCTAGAGCTGGTGTCTTTGATGTATATGGAGCTTCCAGATAAAGAACTTCAGGTATATTCAAATTATGAATATCTATTTCAGAATTTCCAGTTTGTTCTTTAGCATTATCTGTAGCTTTAATAGGAGAGACATGAGGGGTAACAAGTGTATCATTAGCAGTATCTTTGGCTTGAGCCGGAAGGGCTTCAATGATAACTGGTTCTTGTGAGATCAGAGATTCCTGATCCCCTTCCTCAGCTTCTTTAGTATCTTCTGATGGAGCCTTAGCCAAAAACCTCCTAGCCTTCATTTTCTTCAATCTCCTTGCCAATGAAGGAGTTGCTTCAGCATCAACATAACTTACAGATTTCTTTCTTTTCAAAGTATCAGAACTTTGAGCTGCTGTTTCTTTCTGAGAAGTAACATTCTCAGCTACATCTATCACAGGTTCAGATGCATCAACCCGTGCTTCAATTGTTTCCTCGAATCATCAAAAATTGAATCAAAACATTCATCACAGGATAAAGTTAAAAATCGATGAAGTAAAGATTAACAAATTGCAATTAAAACATGCACAGTCATATAATTTGAGAAACAAGGAACAAATCTTGTAATTAAAGGAAATTTCATTAATATATCAGATGAGAACATTTCATGAAATTTATCAATTACATGCAAAAATTACAAGATAGTCCTATTCTAAGATTCGTAATATCGACAGCCTTAGTTCTAGTCTAAGAAGCCTAACGACTAGTTCCTTCTGCTGTTGACAAAGAGCACTGCAATACGGATGATTCGTTCTTGCTGACGGAGAGCTTCTCTCCTTTCCTCTTCCAAACGATCAAGATGGAGGTGGTAGTCCATCGAAAAGAATAAAAGGTCTGTGTGAACCTCTTGTGGAACTAAGTTCCAGAGCTCTTCAGGAATGGCGGTGACATGCCACTCCTGTTGCCAGTCATCACAACTCAACTCTATATTGAAAGTTTCATAGTTCATGAACAAGTTGAAACGAACCATTTTTGTTTATGAGAATAAAAAGAGAGTGAGTTTGTGAAAAAATGAAAGATGACTTTGGCTTTGATGAGTAGTCGGTTTAAATAGCCAATGGAAGACCAAGGGACGCGAGGACTGTTTAACTATTGAGAGTAAAAATAATGATGCCTCGTCTCCCTAGACCGATGTGTAATAATAACAGTCAGTAAAAGGTTAAAGCAGGAGTTAATGGGCACCAGAAATAATTAACAATTACTGTGCACATGCATTTTTTCAAGACATACACGTTTACCACTAACCCAAAATGATTATGACTGTTTTTATCTTACCCAAATATATTCTGATTTAAATATGACTGTTTCAGATTTTACCAAAAATAAGTCAAGTAAAGAATAATGCCATGTAAGTATCATGGATTCCATCAGGATTTAATATCAGAACTTAACTTATATCAAATGTTAACAGTCATCAGAACATGGCTTCTGTACTCAAAAAGTGAATATCTTGTTCTGTAATTCTTCATACAAATACTGGCTTGTTTTCTTCAGAATTTAATCATCAGAACTTCCATCAGAACTTGTCCTCAGAATTTATGCAAATGACACTTAACTGTTTGTCAATAACAACTTAATCGCCAAAGTAATTTTTATCATTCATATGGAGTGAAAGTGTGTGTGCATTTAGCAAAATATCATATAAAGATTAAAGTCTGATAAACTTCAGTACATCTTAGAAATAAGGCATAACTGAGAAAAATGCTTAAAATCTGTCATCAGTCATGATGTCTATTATAGAACAAATTTATGCAAGAGTCCACCTCAACTGTTTGTGCTCATTTTATGCATCTTTTGAAATTCTTTTTTATAGTGGCTTCTCAGTGTAAGTGAGTCACGACTGCTTATCAGAATTTATGATGTTATCAAAGTATTTCTCCAGTAATCATAGAGTGTGAAAAGTCACCAAGAAATTTTTTGCTTTTCTAATGTATATTACTTAATACCAGCAATGCAATTGGGTCTTCCCTTCCACATATTTACTCTAGATCTCAAAGGATTACCTGACTTTTATTCTTTTCTTTTGATAAGTGAGGCTTATCAGCACTTAGTTCATTCTTAAAATTTACTTACATCAGAATTTGACAGATAAGAAACAAGAATCTAGTTTGTGACTTAGTAATAAGATACACAAAGTAAACTTGACTTAGCTCAATATCAGAATCTGCTTGTGTTAATGAGTTTCCACATAAACAACTAATTCAAACATTGGATTTCTAGTATGTTAAAGACTATTAGGTCAGCATCTAGCACAGTTATCCTCATTGGATTGAATAGTCACAGAACATTCAAAACACTTATCAGAGTATATAGATCAACATCAGATAACAATCAGCATTTAATGAATTTTCAAATTAAGCACAGATTACATATAGATAATACAATCTGTAAACACTGATCATTAAAGTCTGATACATGAGAACAAAAACTAAGCAGATTTAGAGAAAGAACCTGAGACCATTCCAAGTTCATTTACCAATCTTATAAAAGTAGCTTCATATAGGGGTTTTGTGAAGATATCTGCTAGCTGTTGATCTGTTGGAATAAAATGCAATTCCACTGTACCTTCATCCACATGTTCCCTTATGAAATGGTACCTAATGCTGATGTGCTTTGTCATTGAGTGTTGAACTGGATTACCTGTCATAGCAATTGCACTTTGATTATCACAGTAAATAGGGATTTTAGAAAATTCTAACCCATAATCCAGTAACTGATTCTTCATCCAAAGAATCTGTGCACAACAGCTTCCTGCAGCAATATATTCTGCTTCTGCGGTTGATGTGGAAATTGACTTCTGTTTCTTGCTAAACCAAGAAACCAATCTGCCTCTAAGAAATTGGCAGCTTCCACTAGTGCTTTTTCTGTCTATTTTGTATCCTGCAAAATCTGCATCTGAGTAACCAATTAGCTTATAATCTGATTCCCTAGGATACCACAATCCTAGATCAGCTGTACCCTTAAGGTACTTGAAAATTCTTTTCATAACTATTAAGTGAGGTTCTCTTGGATCAGCCTGAAATCTTGTACAAGGACAGGTAACATACATGATATCAGGTCTACTTGTAGTTAGATAGAGTAAAGAGCCAATCATACCTCTGTAGTTAGTAATATCTACTGATTTACCAGTATCCTTATCTAACTTGGTTGCAGTGGCCATGGGAGTGGATGCAGTTAAATAATCTTGCATTCCAAATTTCTTCAGTAAATTTCTGGTGTACTTGGATTGACAGATAAAAGTGCCTTCATCATTTTGCTTGACTTGAAGGCCCAGAAAATAGCTGAGTTCTCCCATCATACTCATTTGATATCTTGACAGCATTATCTTTGCAAACTTCTCACAAAGTTTGGAATTTGTAGAACCAAATATGATATCATCAACATTTATCTGTACCAAAAGTAAGTCTTTTCCATGGTTGAGGTAGAATAAAGTCTTGTCAATTGTGCCTCTGTGAAATCCACTTTCCAGAAGGAATTTAGCTAAAGTCTCATACCATGCTCTTGGAGCTCGCTTAAGGCCATATAGTGCTTTGTCAAGCCTGTAGACATGATTGGGAAATTTAGGATCTACAAAGCCTGGAGGTTGTTCAACATATACCTTTTTTTCCAATTCTCCATTGAGAAAAAGCACTTTTCACATCCATTTGAAATACTTTAAACTTCTTGAGAGCAACATAAGCCAAAAAGATCCTTATGGCTTCTAATCTAGCAACTGGTGCAAATGTTTTATCATAATCAATACCCTCTTGTTGAGATTAGCCTTTAGCAACCATTCTTGCTTTATTCCTTGTAATTATGCCATCACTGTCAGTTTTATTTCTGAATACCCATTTTGTGCCTACAACAGATCTGTTCTTTGGTCTTGGCACTAAGGTCCAGACTTTATTTCTTTTAAATTCATTTAACTCTTCCGGCATTGCTCGCACCCAATCAGCATCTTGAAAAGATTCTTCCACTTTCTTTGGTTCAGTCTGAGATAGAAAGGAATGATAGAGACATTCATTTGAAGTTGCGGTTCTAGTTCCGACACCTGCTTTAGGATCTCCAATGATTAAATCAGGTGTGTGTGCTTTAGTCCATTTCCTTGCAGATGGAAGTTGATCTCTAGAACTGGATCCTCCCTCATGATCTATGTTGTCTCCATCAGCATTTTCTGATGCCCCCCCTGTAGTTATGTTCTCTGAGACTTCAGAATTAGAGTTTGATTTTTCAGGAGTTGAAGAATCAGAGCTTCCAGAATTATCAGTACTTGGCTCATCAAAACTAGATGAATCAGAACTTGAAGAGCCAGTGACAGGTTCTGATGCTTCTCGAGAGTCTTGAGATGTGGTAGGATCTTCAGCTTGCTTCCCTTGGAAAGGTGCATTTTCCTTTGGAGTTGTTACCACAGTTTCAATGACATCAGAACTTAAATTAGTAGAACTTACAGGATCAGGATTTAAGTCATCAGAATTTCCAGAATCAGAATTGAAATCTTCATTCTCAAATCTCAGCTGATCATGATCATCAAAATCTTCAAGTCCAATAATCTTCTTATCATCACAAAAGACATTGATAGATTCCATGAAAACCCTTGTTCTTAAATTGTAGACTCTGAAGGCTTTTGTGGAAAGTGGATATCCAACAAAGATTCCTTTATCAGCTTTTAGATCAAATTTTGACAGCTGTTTAGGATGAGTCTTAAGAACAAAACACTTGCAACCAAATACATGAATGTATTTCAAATTTGGCTTCTTTTTCTTCACCATCTCATATGGTGTTTTTCCATGCTTGTTTATGAGTGTAGCATTTTGAGTAAAACAAGCAGTCTGCACAGCTTCAGCCCAAAAATTGGTTGGCAACTTTGCTTCTTCAAGCATAGTTCGTGCAACTTCAATCAGAGTCCTGTTCTTTCTTTCTACAACTCCATTTTGCTGTGGAGTTCCAGGTGCAGAAAATTCCTGCTTGATTCCATGCTCTTTGCAGAACTCTTCCATAATCGAATTATTAACTCAGTGCCATTATCACTCCTTATTATTTTAACAGAATCTTTGACGAACTTATCCAGCTGTCTGACATGATCAGTTAGAGTAAATGCAGTTTCATTCTTCTTATGCAAGAAGTACACCAAAGTTTACCTTGTGAACTCATCCACTATAACCATAACATATTTCTTCTTTGCAATAGACATGACATTGACTGGACCAAATAGATTAACCTACAGTAGGTGATAAGGCTCAAGAATTGATGACTCAGTTTTGCTCTTGAAAGAAGATTTTCTTTGTTTTGCCTTCTGACATGAATCCCAAAGGCCATCAGGAGCAAATACTATTTTTGGTAGTCCGCTCACAAGATCTTTCTTTACAAGCTCATTTATATTGTTGAAATTTAAATGAGAGAGTTTCTTGTGCCAATTCCAGCTTTCTTCAATTGATGCTCTACTCAATAGACAGATAGCAGAACCATCGGTACTTGTTGAAAGTCTGGCTTCATAAATGTTACCATGCATGTAACCTTTCGAAACCACTTTGCCTGTAAAATTACTTATAACTTCACAGTGTTCTTCAAAGAAATCCACATGATAACCTCTGTCACAGATTTGATTATACTCAACAGATTGTGTTTAAGTCCTGAGACTAGAGCTACTGATTCAATGATGACATTCCCAAGATTGATCTTGCTATATCCCAGAGTTTTTTCAATGTTACCATCTCCATAAGAAACTCCTGGCCTAGCTTTCTCCAGAAAGTCTGATAGCAGGGCTTTATTTCCAGTCATATGTCCTGAACATCCACTATGCATAACTAGGATGTTCTTCCTGTTGCCGTGCAATCACAAAGACCACTAATGGTTAGTTTTAAGGACCCAGACTTGCTTGGATCTTTTGGCCTTATTAAGTTTGTTAACATTTACAGCGGATTTAACATCAGAGTTTATGCTAACATTTTTCTTATCAGATTTTACAGTATCAAACTTTGCATCATACTTTACACTAGAAGGAATTAAAGCAACTTTCTTCAAAGAAGGTTTTATCTGATAATAATCATAATACAAACTATGATATTCCTTACAAGTATAAATGGAATGCCATATATTACCACAATGAATACAAGGATTTTATGAATTAAACCTAACAGACTGACTCTTAACTCCTGACTTAGGAGGTAAAGAGTTTATATTCTTATTCTTCCTGCAAAAAGAAGCAAGATGGTTAGAGTTTCCACAGTTATAGCATTTCTTTGTAGGAGCATTAACAACAGGCATATAATTGTTGCTTTTATTCACACCTTCCTTTCCATTCCTATATTTCCTAGCTTCCTTTACCTTATTCACACTGGTAATTTCTTTCAGCTTATGTTTAAGCTGCTTCTTTGTCATTAAGTCTATGTTAACTTCAGTTGGTTTATCCTGTTCTAATTTGTCAAAAGTTGACTCTGCTATCACTTCTGTCTCAATATCTTTCATCTTTTCAGAATCAGACTTTCCAGTTTTAGCTACAAATTTAACAGGATTTACCTTTGGCTTAGTAGTCTATTTAACAATAATTGGCTTAACTTGTTCAGTTCCTTTTTCACTTTTATTATCTCCATAACCTAAGCCCTCTTTCCAGTTTCCACTACTTAGTATATCCTGAGTTGCTCTACCAGAGTTAGTCCAAGTCCTGATAATCTCTCTCTCCTTTTCTAACTCAGTTTTTAGAGATTTATTCATTTTCAGCAATTCTTCTCTAACATAAAAGGCATCATCTCTTTATTTCTGAGTTTGATGGAACATGACTAACTCTTTTTCTAAATAATCATTCTTCTTTTTAAAAGCAAGAATTTCAGAAGTTAATCTTTCACATGTTAAAGTTTGATCTCTGTAACTAATAAACATAGTTTTAAGATATAAACTCAACTCAGTAATATCATCAGTATGAAAGGCATAAGTTGTTTGAGGTACCTTTAACTCAGCAGCATTAGAACTGCTATCAGCATTTGCCATCAAGGCATAGTTCTCCTCATCTTCAGAATCTGAAGTGTCTGTCCAGCTTTTCTTCTTTGTGATAAGAGCCTTGCCTTTTTCACTCTTTCCTTTCTTGCAGTCAGGAGATATGTGGCCTTTGTCACCACAATTGTAGCATTTGACATTTGAGTAATCTCCTCTGTCAGACTTTCCTCCTTTGCCTTCAGATTTTCTGAAGCCCTTTTTATCAGAACTTCTACCTTTCCTGAAAAACTTCTTTCTCTTTCTGAATTTCCTGTAGGCTATCTTTGTGACACCCTTCACCATAAGAGCACACAACTTCATCATCTCCTCATCAACATCTACTTTAGGTAGACTTTCAATTTCTGAATCATCATCATCAGAACTTGATGATTCTGAATCAGATTTTATGATGAGAGCCTTTCCTTTGCCTTTCTTTGAGACAACCACTTTGGGGGATTCCTCCTCAGCTTTAAGAGCAACTATCCTTGACTTTCTCCCATGTCTCTTGCTTCTTTGACCCATCTCAAGTTCATAAGTCTTGAGCATACCATAAATTTCATCAAGAGTAGTTTCATCAAGAGTATAGTTGTCTCCTATAATAGTAGCTTTCAAATCCCAACTTTCAGGAAGAGCTAAAAGGAATTTTAGATTTGAATCTTCAATATCATATTCCTTGTCCACCAGTGATAGATCATTCAAGAGTTTGACAAACCGGTCATATAAGTCAGTTAATGACTCATCACTTTTTGAGTCAAAGTGCTCATACTCTTGAGTGAGTATAGTCCTCCTATTCTTCTTGATTGCATCAGTTCCATGACATCTTGTCTCCAAAGAATCCCATATCTCCTTTGCATTCTTGCATTGAATTACCCGGTTTGACATGACATTATCAATGGCACTATGCAGCAAATGCCTTACCTTTGCATCCTTGGCAATAGATGAGATATCTTCAGCTGTGTATTCACTTTTCTCCTTTGGTATGGTCTTTGCTGGCTGATCTACAACTACAACAGAGAGGTTGGTGGGCTTATGCGGTCCTTCATAAATTCTGTCAAGGTATTCTGGATCTGTAGCTTCCAGAAACATAGCCATCTTCACTTTCCATATGGGATACACAGAAGGTCTCAGCATGAGAACCCTGACAGTCTCATATCGACTGTGGGTTTGAATCTTTGGAGTTTCTTCAGTTTTGGCGGGCTTGGTTGGATTTTCTGCTTCTTCAGACATGATTTTTTTGGATCTTTACTATATGTGTGTTAACAGATAGGCTCTGATACCACTTGTTAGGTCACACAACACTGTAGAAGGGGGTTGAATACAGTGTAGAATACAATCAAATCGATTTAGAACACATATAACAGAAAACAGATGTATTTGATATAATAAACTCTGTTACAATGGAACTGTCCTCTCTCAGTGATGAACAAATATCACGAGAGCTGCTATGTTACAATGTATGATCTTCTCGATGATCGTAACACATATAGTGTAAACCTATGTCTGTGTTTATATAGACACACAGTTACAAGATAACTTTTAATTGATATGGAATATAATTCTGTCTCCTAAAATATATCAATCAGATATCTTATATAATTCTTCTAGTCCTCTAACTCTTTCCATGCATATCTTCTTCTGTATTAGTCTCGATCTTCTTTCCTATAAATCAGCTTCCTTCCTTAACTTTTAGTCCTCCATTACTTAAGTTCTGATATCTATCTTCTGATATTATCTTCTGATATTCTAAGTCCTGATATCCTTAAGTCCTGACTTCCAGTAAGTCTTGATTCCAGTAAAAACTGATATTTCCTGTTTGTTAATATCTAAAAAGTAAACATGAAACATATTAGACATGACATCTCAAATATATCCAACAACCTCCTAGAAAATTCAAGGGATAAGGAATCAAATTCCTGCATTCTAGGAATCCAAAGTTCAATCGAAGTCTGAGACTTGCCCTCCAAGTCTCCTAAACCTAACCTAATTCATGGTTACCCACACCTATGTATGGGGTCTCGCTCCACAAATTTGTGACGGCCTCAACCCCGGGGTCAGGAGTTGACGTCATCAATAACCACCAGAAGATAAACAATTCAATAATGGGATATAACTACGACCCCTTTACCAAGATCTTTGCCAGGTTTAAGTATGATTTAGGTTACAACTAACACAAACCAACTTACAGCAATCATGCTGATGCAGCTAACTTAACACAGCAACTCAACAGACCATCCTTGGTCCAACACAACCACCTTAGAGGAGTCTGACACAAAGGGAACTGGAACTCTGCCCGACTATCACAGAAGAGTCTTCTAGGCATCTGCAATACACATAAGATATTCTGCAAGGGTGAGTAATTGCTTGCTCAGCAGCACCACTATATGAATAACAAGTAAAGAAGTTTATGATAAAGCAGTGATGGGAACATAATTCATAACTTGTCAGAAAACGAGTAAACATTCATAACTGGATATTAAAACTAGCATGCTCCGGGAAACAATAATATCAGTTGTGTGTTGTATATAAATACCAGAGTTCAATTCTTTTAGCATGCTATCTTCATTTTCAAACCTTCTGTTCCATTATAGGAACCATAAAACCATTTATCCCGTTAAGGGGACCCAAAATCATCTGTCTTAAACACATTGATTTGTTAAACAATTTCAAAACTGAATCAATCAAATCTATTGGACGTTTAACGGGTGAAGATAGTTGATCAGTCTACCCTCACCGGACAGCGACTAGCGGCCATCCAGAAATAGAATGTGTTCCGGAACTTGGGAAAAGACTAGCTAGGTCTTTCCCCCACGCTGGACTAATTGGTTAAACATAATGCCCATCCCAATTAGCCACTTACGCAACCACATGCTGGGCCGTTACCGAATAATGGGCCTTTTACGCAACTCTAATGGATCAACTGAATTCCCTTTTTGCCTCTTTCCAAAATTCCACGACATAGGTGGATCAAAATAGTCTCTATATCCAATTTCCAAAATCACTATCACCTATCTCTTTTTAAAACCAATCTTTCACAACACACTATTCTAAATTTCCTTTCATTTTAATCATGTTTAGAGATAGGTGTTTTCAGAAGTTACTTTTCCCCAAAACATAGTTTTAAACAATATTTTCATACAGGGGATACGTAACTTAAAACATTTTTGTTCCATTATGAGATTAAAACATTAGCTATTCACATATACTAAACTATAAAAGAATGGTCAGGGGTACTTGCCTTGCAGAGCTTTACAACTATCACTGATCGACCTTGACCCGATTTGGGACACTCGGCTTTATCGCTTTACTATTTGACTATCCTGGATCCGACTTCAACGCTTAGGTCCTTCGCTTGGAACCTCACTGCGCTTGCTGACTAATCACTAGGTTATCTTAGTTTGACATCAATTCTTGAGTCCTTCGACTAGAACCTATAGAGCCGCAATACCCTATGTTAGACGTCTAGGTATGCTTGACATATCCTCGTTAACTACCTACCCATTCGATATCAAATCTCGACTCGTAATTACGCATATTATAATAACACACACAACAATTAGGGTTCACATTCACGAAAAATAGGTTCGATGTTCGTTTTCGGAAAAATACATATACTCGTCATTTTACAAAAATTAGGGTTATTACTTTTTGGCAAAACAGTTCGCCACCACATACAATCAAATTTCGTATACAACATATATATATATATGTTTTTATATACTCATTCAACGACCCGATAGTTGCTGGATATGCTCCCTTATTTTCGTAGTTCGATTTCTCGGAAATTGGGCAGCACCTCCTTTATTTATCGGACTAACCCGTCGAACAACTCGACGTCAAATCAATCACAACCAAATCCAAGCCAACTACAATTCAATTCCCAACCACCACTTCCAGTCAACAAGTCAATTCGCGAATTCACCAATATCAATTATATATACTTATTAATCACATTTTATTCATTTATTTTAAAATATTAGGACTCAGAACCGCGTCATCACAGTGCACCGCTGACTCACCGAAGTTCATCGTCAACGACGACACAATTTATTGGCTCCCGATATACTACGGATTCCCAAATAAATTATACTGATTAATATTATTATTCCTCGCAACGAACATTTTATTTCACGAATAATAATTAGTTTATTTCCTGCAGAAAAAGAAATAATAATCAAATTTGTAATAATCAACCAAACTGCATAACCTCGGCCCAAACAGAAAGAGGCCCAAACAACCAGGCCCAAACTGCAAGGCCCAACATCAAACCAACAGAACCAACAGAACTGAGCCCAACAGAGATGAAAACACTGCACACACATTGCACAACCATCACCTCCATCGCACACACACAACACGAACACACACCCACATCACAGACACACACAATTACACACACACACAAATATGCGCATAGTCACACACACGTATATATATATGTATAACCAACACAGCTCGCACCACCGCCACCATACCAGAAGCCGGAGACAATGACGACACCACAGAAGGAAACAACAGTAGAACAGAAGGAGCAGGCGGAAAATGTAATTACCGGGAGACAGGAAGCAACACGGCGAGAAAAAAACGAAAGGAAAAAGAACAGAGAGAATCGAGTAAACGAGAGAGAGAACAGAGGAGTGAACCGAGAGAAGGGGGATGGGGGTATTGGGTTTTTCTTCTTTTTATTATTTAACTGCTAACAGGTGTTGCACAAAGGAAGGGACACGCGTCCCTGATTAATAAGAAACTGCCACACTGCATTTTAGGATAGATACGAGAATTTAAAAGTCGAATTTGTCCTGAAACTTAAAATTAACGGACTGAGGTGCACGCAAATTAATACCCGAAAATTATGAAAATAATATCAAAATGTCATAAATAACCCGAAGTTTACAAGGACATAATTTTCGAAATTTTTAAAATACTTTTTAAGGTGCTCTTTGTACCCGCTTTTTAAAAAATAACGAAACGACCTGCGGGTGAAACGATTCCCGAAAATTTTCAAAGTAATTTTAAAATTCTCGGAATATTCCAAGCATAAATAAATATGAGTTTCATAATTTTTGAAGAATTCTAGAATTAAATACAAATTTTACAAATAAATGCACTCAGAAAATCATACAGGGTTAAAAAAATTGATGAAATATTGATTTCTAACTTTTATAAAGTCCCAAAAATAATTATTGTAATTATAAAGTCATAAAATAATTTTAGAGACAATCCACATATTTACACAAATAAACTTGTATTAAATCCACTTTTAAAAGTGAAAACAATTCAATACAAGTCCCTAATTAATTACACGAACCACCCTGGACACCATAATTCACACACATAGATAAAAGTAAAACAACACATAGCTGACAGAAGCTATACACACATATATTATTCATTTAATAATTCCATAATTACACTTTAATTAAATATAAAAGGATACGAGTTGTTATAATCTTGTGAAGGCATATTTAAGTCATGAGACACGAGAGTAGTCAATTAAGGGCCTTGAGCTCACGAATCCTAGCATTGATTACCACCTAGTCTTTTACCCATAAGATTTAGAGCCGTCTCTGGGAAAAGGAACATCAACAATGGTAAGCAAATGAAGAAACAATGGAGCTGGTGAAACCCCTGCTAGAACTATCCCAGCAATGTCATCTACTATTGAGATTCTGCCCCACTCGATTTATTGTACTCAAGGGGCAGTGAATCTCATCATCCCTCCATCCATATCTCAATCAATTCCCAATATAGGGACGAATACTTAAAACCCAACCGTATCTTTGAGAACACAATCTGTGGGCTTTGAGATGTCAACTGTGGTGCACACTAGGCCGACAAATCCCACATATGGGATGCCAGTTTACCCTGAGGCCGGGAGAAGTAGACTATTCCCACCACCGCAATTACAACACTGGGACAACCCTAATTATATTAGGGGCTTGGATCCCCGTAATGATGATGATACTCATCATAGGGGGAAACGTAGGGGCAAAGAGCCCATTGGAGGAGGGTGTCCCAACCTTTAGGAAACTCAAGGGATGGAATCCCCAACTTTTGAGGAAAGAAAACGTGCTCATGAAGCAGAGATCCTAAGGTTCAAAAAAGATATGGAAGTCGATCAGATTGGGTGGTCAAGACTCAATATGGCTAGGAGAGTTGGGAGAGTTACCTAAGTTATTAATTTGGAAGAAACCTCTAGGAGAGGAACATTAGATGCTCCCCATGGAAACTAAATTGATCTACTGCCCCTTGGAGATCCTGATGACCCAACTCCATATTTCATAGCAGAGTTTATGAATACCCATATGACAAGGAAGTTCAAGATGCCCACTATAAAGGCCTATGATGGGCCTGGAGATCTGGAATATCATGTGAGGACTTTCTCCAATGCACTGCTGCAACCTGTGCTATCAAATGCTGAACCTTCCCTCAAACTTTCTCGGGCATGACTCAAAGGTGGTACATCCGTCTACCCCCCAATTCGATTGGATTCTTCAGAGATCCATGTCAAGCCTTCATTAAGCAGTTCATCAGTGGCAGAATGCCCGAAAAAAGTTCAGCACCTCTTATGAGCGTTATGCAAGGAGCAAAGGAGTCCCTTAGAGACTGCCTAAACTGGTTTACAAAATAAGCCTTGAAGGTCCTGGATCTTGATGATAAAGTGGTCAAGATTGTCCCACAACAAAGAAATACGAATGATATTTTCAGGATGTCCCTGGCCAAGCCCCACCGGAAATCATGTTACAACTCCAAGACATGGAAAGAAACACAAGATGAAGCATGATTATGATGCAACGGACAGGTATCCTTGAGTTAAAAAAGATTCCGATTTACCTCTGAAAAAGGTGGACCTGAGCAAAAGTTTACTGAATATGCAAGATTGAACGCTCCTAGGAGTTAAATATTGATAGAGATTGGAAAGGATAGAGATGTTCATTGGAAAAAGACTATAAAGGCTGATCCTTCCAAGTTAAATAAAACTAAGTGTTGTCAATTCCACAAGGATGCTAGCCATGACACCAATGAGTGCCGACAATTGAAAGACGAGATTGAATTCCAGATGGGTAAGGGGAGGTTGGGAAAATATATCAGGTAAGGTGAGAGGAACAATAATGGAAGGAGAGATTAGGAAGATAAAAGAAGAGATTATGATGATTGAAGGAGGGACCAAGACGATCGGGGATGAAATCCCAAACTGCTAGGACTGGTGATCAACATGATCTTTGGAGGACCAACTGTTGCTGGCCGCTCTAAAAATTCAATAAAGTCTTATGCTCGAGAAGTCACGTACGTAGTTGGAGAAGCTTCGAAGTGGGAAAATACTGGAGTATTCCTGGAATTCGATGACTTTGATTTAAAAGAGGTGAAGTTTCCCTATGACGATCCCCTGTTCATAACACCTACAATAGAGGATAGTCATGTAAAGAGAGTCCTTATAGACAACGGATCATCAGTGGATATTCTGCTTTATGAAACCTTTATTAGGATAGGATATAATGATTCTCAATTAACCCTGAAAGATATATCAATTTATGGATTTATAGAGATCGAATGTCCCGTCGAAGGAATAATTAAACTTCCATTAACAATGGGAAAAGAACCAAAACAAGCTACGCAAATGTTAAATTTTATAGTGGTGAAGGCTAGATCAACTTATAATGCAATCCTTGGAAGCACAGGTATACCCGTCTTCATGGAACTCCCCTCATCCTACCACTCAATAATCAAGTTTCCAACAAGGCACGAGATGGGGGAAGAAAGAGGAGATCAGAAAATGGCAAGAATAAGTTATGTAGCCTCATTGAGGGAAAATAGAGATGGGGGAAAGTTATGCCTATTGAGGATATGGACGTCTGCAAAGGTGATGAGAAACGAGAAAAGCTAGCGGAAGATTTAGTTCCGATTCCTTTGGTTCCCGAGGATCTTGAAAAGATGTAACACCCCCAGATCCGAGGTCGGGGATCCGGGTCGTCACGGTCTTTCTTTCCACAATATCACTTCACTTAATTAATAATAAATAACCTTATGCTGTGACCCCACACTAACACACACCACAACCCGTTATAGTCTCAGAGATGAAACTTAAATAAGTACAAGTCTTTGAATCCACAATTTAAAAGTTATTACAACCCAAAATGATTACTTGATAAATTTACAGTTAATTGCCATTATCTGCCACAAGTTATAATTATACATAATTGATTCTCAAAAGTAGATGGTCTGATCTACAATAGATCTACCTCTGCAGCTATAGCAGCTACAACATCAACGGGAAGACGCGGGACGCTTCCCACGCGCTTGCGCTGGGTCTGCTGGAGTCTGGCCATCTTTCCTAACTGTTGTTGTGTGATGAAAGAAGAAAGCAAGGGTGAGCAGCAAGCCCACCAAAATAATATGTATAATGATTTACAATATATGAGCCTACTCATAATACTCATGAAAGTCTTGGTCAAAAGAAATGAACCAAGTTTGATATCTTAATGCGATGAAGTCGCAAAATATTCAGTATATATACATATATACTTTTCAAAATATTGGAAGTCCTCTTCCATGCATAATATACACAAAGTCCCAGTGTATAACTGTATATAAAAAAATATCGTTGCAAGGTGATCTCATATATCTAACCTTGTCTCAACATTTTTCTGAAAATCTTTATCATTCATAAGATAATTATTAATTAGATATAAGTTTAAAAGATGAGGTTACCAAATACCCCAATATACTTATATCTTTCCCAATACTACTTGAACTACCACCGTTCAAGTTATAACCAGTTTCAAAAGTTCATCACATAGATGAGACTACAAGACAAGATTTGAATAGATTCAATCATTGAAATATTATTAAAGGAAATGAAGTTAGGATATACTTCATTAAGTTCTGATATATATATATATATATATCCACATATACATCTTCTTTATACATTTCCTGAAAACCTCTGTCATGTAAGGTATGAACAGAGTTTGAAACATCCAATGAATTTTGGAAAGGAAAAGAATTTTGGCATAAACCAGATATCTTGCTGATCAGGCAAAGATACCAATAAGTAACCTTTTCTACTGTAGATGGATGAATTCCTCACCGGTCATCACCCTGGCCGCATTAGGACCTCGCGCTAGACCGTTACCCGGCCCCTCACGCGTTGATGGACTGCCACCCAGCCACTTACACATTCATAGACCGTACCCCGGCCTGTCGCTTATGCCGACTCAATTAGATGGGCTTACTTCCCGAACGTTGGGCAAGTAATCAATTCATTTACCAAAACTGCAACCTCGTTGCGAATATAAAATACACCACAGAGCCGGATTCCCCAGGTTTTGAGCGAGTATTTAAATCCCCTTAAAAAGGAAGATCTTAAATATAAAAATGAGTTTTGGGATCCGCTCTGACTTTAAAAATCATTTTGAAGACTCGAAAACACTTTAAAGAGTGTTTGGAGTAAAGCTGATTTAATGAAGTAAATCAGTCCCCAGAATATTTAGAAAATGACTGAATATTATTATTTAAATAATATTCCCATAAAGAATAATCTTTATAAAAATAATTGAAGTAGAAGTATTAAAACTTATACTTGAAACGAGTATTAAATAACCAAAGATATACTTATATGAAAGTATTATCTTTATTTGAATAATCGAAAATAAGTTTGATTATTAACACCTTATTCTTTAATAAAATAAAGAATATATTTCAGCAAATAATCGGAGTCATAGATCCTCAAATGAATATTCAAATAATATTCATTAAATAATATAAACTGAGTCATAAGCCTTCGAATGAATATTCAAATAATATTCAATAAATAATATAAAAGAGTCATAAGCCCTCGAATGAATATTCAAATAATATTCAATAAATAATATAAAAGAGTCATAAGCCCTCGAATGAATATTCAAAATAATATTCAATAATAAAATAAAGCTAAAGTTATCGAATAAACCTTATTCGATTAATAGTTTGGAAATCTATAACCATATATATATATAAATATATATATATATATCCATATCCATATATACAAGATTACTCGGGATCCTCGACTCCCGGTTTTTAGAAAATATTTTCACCTTTGGGTCCCTATACTAAGGGTATATGCAAGTTACCGCTATTCTCTAGCATAGGTATTATCAACTGAACCAACAGATATATATTTCAAGAATATGAAATAGGCATGCATATATACCATATCACATGCTACAATATATCGCAAGAATTTGCTAAATAACCAATATGCATTTATCGCAAGATCATGCATATACAAATGTATACATCACAACAACAGTATAACGGATAGAATACTTGCCTGAGCGACTTGGGGTGATTAAAGGCTCCGGACGAGTCTGGTAACCTATAAACAACAAGTAAGTTGGAATTAAACCAAAATCACTTGTAAATCTATACTTTAACTAACTTAGACTCTAACGCTTGTTTTGCGCTCACTGATTCGCTTAAGTCACTCGGGTACCCTCGGCTCCACCATTTTTAATAATTTAACCTTTACGAGTTTTAAAGCGATTCCTTCGCGAGTGTCTTACCAACTGCCTAACACACTTACCATAAATGTTTCATACATTAATTAACCCTTTTTGGTCTTTAACCTATGTTTCAAAGTAAGGCGAGGGAAAAAGTTTCGTTCGCGAAACGCCGTTACTTGAAACGGTCGTTTCTCCTAAACCGTGCATCGGAATCGAACGAACTACATATCAAAACGAAGCTCGTAACATGAGATATCTAAACATGGCAGTGGTCATATTCTAGCAGGGGTTCTCGGGTCCTAATGCTATGCACAAAAACAGTCCAAAGAAAATCGGACGTTACGACGGCTATGTTTACGCGATTTCCAAATTTTAAACCATTCAAAACCAACCACAAACCAACCTCAAATCCAACATACAACCAACACCCATCCTTATCACATCATAACAATCCCAACCAATTCAATTTAATCATTCATACTTATGCCTAAACTTAACTTTAATCATACTTAAGTTCTTTTAAATCAAAACCACAACAATTACCATTCCATTTCACTACCATTCCAAATCCCAAACTCTAAATCACAACAACAAGCTACAATATCATCCTACTAATCATAATCATCTTATAATATATAGGAACCTAGGGTTTGGAGATGGTATACCTTCCTTGAAGTGGTGGGATGAGCTAGGAAGCCTTAAGAAGCTTTGAGAAGTCTTAGGAAAGCTTGGATCTTCAAGAAAAACAAGAAAACTTCAAGTTAAAAAACTTGAAAACACTATTCATAGTCTTCTTCTTTGATTAAATGAAGAAGATTGAGAAGGAATTAATGGCTTAAACTCATGATATAGTCCTAACTAAGCATGAAGATGATTAGGGAATTATCTTACCAATTTAGGAAGCTTGGATCTTGAGTTTTGAATTGTTCTTGCCTTATGAATAGTAAAAAGCCGAGAGCTTCAAGAACAAAGCCTTGGTTGCTTTTTGATTTTTGATGAAAATGATTTTTGCTTGGCTTGGTTGCTTGGTTTTTGTGCTTGCTTTAGTCAATTACCTTTTTGCCCTTGAATTTGTGTGGTTACAAAGCCACCACACCTCCTTCCTTCCCATGTCATGCCTATGTCATCCTCATGATGTCATCCTCCCTTCCTTGTCCTCTTTCTATTGGTTGGATGGCATCATTCCCACTAATCCCTTTGATTAACTTCCTAATCGTTTGCCTAATGACCGCTGATCTGTTATACGGTTCGCTTAACTTTCGTTCTCGTTTATCGTTTGAAGGATCATACCCGGGATCTTATTACTTAGGTTCCCTTAACCTTTCTCAATACATTATATTCCTTTTTATGATCCTCTATTATAATCCTTTAATTTAAATCCTTTTTACCCTGTTACCTTATACTCAATTCTCTCCGTATCTTGTGGATTTCCGGGAAAAACCAAAGTGTTCGGAATTGGATTCTGACGATCTTTACATACACTTATATACTTCATAGAGTACTAATAATATCCCAGAATATCCATAACAGAACCCCTACATAGTGTGGCGTGAAAAGTTTTCTCATTCAGCTAAAACACTATTCACAAGGGTTACAAAAAGTTGAAAATTTTGGGGTTATTACAGTCTCCCCTCCTTAAAAGGATTCCGTCCCGGAATCAGATAGAAAACAAATGGGGATACTTGCTTAGCATTACACTTTCTAACTCTCGAGTCAATTTTCCCACATTGTGGTTCTACCACCAAACTCTGCCTAGTTTGATAATCCTTCTCCTAAGCACTTGTTCCTTTTCACTCTATAACCCTTCCTGGTTGCTCCATATAGGTTACGTCGGGTTGCATATCTATGCGCTCATATGCCTCTATTTATCTGGCATCTGAATTACACTTCCTTAACATTGATACGTGAAACACGTTACGACCTGCTACATGTTCGGGGTTAGGGCTAGCTCATATGCTAACTTCCCAAACGTCTTAATATATCCAAGGGTCCAACAAATTGTAGACTTAGCTTTCCTTTCTTTCCGAACCTCATCAATCCTTTCCAAGGGATACCTATAACATTACTAGGTCCCCTTTTTCATACTCTTTATCCTTTCGTGTCAAATCAACATACTTATCATGTCCATCTTGGGCTACTACCAGCCGTCCTCTGATTCGATCTATCATATCCTTGGTCCTTTGGACTACTGCGGGTCCGAGCATCTTGCGCTCTACAACTTCATCCTAACATAAGGGAGATCGACATTGTCTTCCCTCAAGGATCTCATAAGGCGACATCTCGATAATCACATATGATCTATTGTCGTAAGATAACTCAATCCGAATTAAGTGATCATTCCAAATTCTTTCAAGTCTATTGCACAGACTCTCATTATTGCTTTTAGCATTAGAGCTTCTGCTTCTCAATACCCATTCTTTTCCAGTTCGTAATCGCTACTACCTTCCGTTCCTAATATTATACTGGTTATACTTTTGCTCGTTAGCGTTCTATAACCTTTTAATAACCACGTCAACCTTAGTATCACGAATGTGTTCCCATTCCGCATACTACCACCACTTTATTACTCCTTTTTCAGTTGTTTCTATTTTCCAAAATTTGATCAATCAAATAGAAGTAAAGGAATTTGTTGAGAGATCACTATGATCATGAACACTTGTTATATCGCATAGTTAGTACAGAAGGTGGCCAGCCTTTAGTACTTGACAAGCAATTAAACAATAGCCGGTATCCTACTCGGCTTCTATCACACAGATAGATAGTCATTCGGCAATACCTCCCCTTCTGGAAGGGTTGTTCTTCTCAGCTTACATGAAATGAAAAGAAGAGAAAAGAACGAATTGAAGAGAATTGTATATTCATAAAAAAATTTTATTGCCATAAAATATCTGGCTTGGAATCTACCTCTGAACTATAGAGGTTTGTCATAGAAGAACAAAACATATATGTATTTATATCAACATCAAGTGTTATAGCATCGCATTTCACGTGCCTAAATATTTTCGCTATCCCGTCCATCATTCTATGGACCCACACTCTTCCTCGAGCTTATACATAATCACCTTTGAAACTCCCTCGACATCGAAAATCGAATATGGGATCTTATTCTATACATCATCGTTACTAGAATTCTATGCTTGCACCGCAACCTTCCTCGTATAATAATACGACTCTCTATTGATAAGAAAGAATAATTATTCACTAGGTAGATACTCTACTTAATTAGTCTATCAATGATAACTTATACAATACCACTACCCGATTAGTGGTACTCAATCTCAACACCCATTCCAATACAACTCTCACGGTTGTAATCAGCTCATTACTCGCAGAATCATTGCTGCCTTACTATGGTCCACCACTGACCTACTGTAGTCATTCATTTTCCATGAAGTCTTAATAACTAACCATACGGAGTCCATACATCTCGTATCTAATTCTCCTAAGGAGTTAACATAACCACCAATCACAATTCATGAAGAACACTCCAAACTCTGACGTACTTTCATGACATGAAGCAGATAAAAGTGCAGAAGAGTTTCAATCAAAGCAACGATAGCAGGTTAATACCATTCTTAATCATACGCCCTAAATAGAAGAATTAACTAAAGGGTTCATCTAGTCCTTTTTGAAACATGGTCCTGGATTATTCTCAAGATAGGAAGATAGATAGCCCGTTCATGGCGATTACACGAATTACACCTTTACCAACTACTATTACAGTTGGGTATTGCACAGTCATCAGAAGGAATGTCAATCTTCCAAACCATAATTCAACCTTCACATTTTTAACCATCATCACTGTATTCTTTTGGCACACGCGCCTATAATTATCCTCTTACCCTTAAAGTGTCGGCCACCTCTTTGGCCTTTCCTGATAGTAAAATTTCCTTACAGTCAATGTCATTTTAACCACCTCCAAATAAATTTTCTACCTTATTTCCGATCACTGCTTGAGTGAAGATGTTTTCCTTAAAATCAGATGGGAAAAAAAATATCACCATTTTTCCATAAGTTATTGCCTCATTCTTTAGAGGCTAATCACTGTCAAGACTGACTCTCAATCATACTTAGAACATTTTTTTTTTATCTTAAATCCTAATTGCCCTGAACAATTTCGACCATTACTGGTTCGATCCATACTTTCTCGTGGTTTAACACGTGCCTCACTTGGCATCATTATAATTACATCATATTTCCTTTATCCACATTTCTATTCTTGAGAATTTTGAATATTACCTTTTTCCTTATAAAACCTCTAAGGTTATCCTTCAATCGTTCCTCCTGTATTCCCTAGATACAGGGCATATCACAATACCATTTACTAATAGTAGAACCATTGTCTATATACTTCTGCAAAATTTCTCCACTGATTCTTAAAGGTTGTTGTTACCTTAACCCTTTCCCAATCATACTGTCAAAACTCATACTGTCCCTATTAAGGGTGACATGCCAACCTTTATGCAGTCCCCTAGGATTCATTTTAAGTTACCAATGTTCTATCCTTAATTCCACCTTTAAAAGGTACATGCATCCTTCCATGGATAAATCAAGTCATATATCCTTGATAGATTATCTTATTCATCATTCCCACCTCGATAGTCTATACCTAACTTCATAATAGCATCCTTATTCAAATTGAGGTCAATCCATATGGCCTCCAAAAGATAACAATGGTCATCCGCTTTTCTTTCCTGATTTGGTAATGATCACATGGATGATCTGGAAGATATTGGTCGTGTTCAACGTGAACTTCTTCTTACTAAATCCTTATTTACTTTTGTTGTTTATCTCAACAGTCATCTCAATGTTGGGATATCTTTCATACCTGGCGTCTCCCTTCCTGGGTATCAAGCCACCGGTCTTACACTTCACATTCTTGAAGGTCACTTCCTTCATCCAATTTTCTTAATTTCTTACTTTCTTGTCTCCTCAGTCTATCCGCGTCTCATTATTTATCCTTCGAACTATCTCAAGGTTTCTTCGAATCCTCCCAACTTACAGGGAATAATATATATGTATCTCTTATGCCCTCAACCATCAATTTTAACTTATGGTGAATTACCCTCATCCTGACGAATGCATACTTTTCTATTTCTATTGCTACGAGTCGTTAGGGTTTCCTCATACCCAACTCCCTTATCATACCTCAAACTCTATTGTCGTTATATTCCTTTCCACTTCAATTTTTTTTTTCCTTTCTCTTATCATTATTTCATGAACCAACACAACATAAGCATTGATTTCAACATCCCGTCATTCTGGATTCGTGCCCTTAGAACGAATCTTGACCACTTTTACAACTTAAATTCACAATTCATCATACTCGTCTACCTTTGTTCTGGCTCTAAAGCTTTTACACTCTCTCCATAACCTTGGGAATTACTTTCCCGAAAACAATTGGCTGAACTTTAATCAGTTTATCATAACCTCTGGCTCCGTGCCTTTCTTGGTCTTTCACCAGCGGGTGGTCTCTCTCTTAGGAGGGTAAGTGACAAAAACAGTCTTTTGTGATTCGTCAATCATTTAGAATCTCAAATAATTCCTATATTTCCTTTAGCCAGGCTCTTGCCTCGGCTGGGTTAGCTTGTTCCATGGAACTCTGAGAGCTTAGCGACTTAAAGGTCCTGAAAGAATTTCTCACCGCACTGTCTCCTCAGGGTGGTGGTTGGGGATAATAGTCTAAGTTCTTTTTAGACAGGTCCATGAATTGCCGTATAGGAGTACCGTCTCGGGTCTCCTTTCCTTACTCGACTTTCTGTTTCCTTAGTATGAAATGTTTCATCCTACTCCCCCTAATTGGGGTCATCTTTTAATTTAAAATCCTTATTCCTCAAACTATGGCTCTCATCTAAGTTCTCATCCTTACGCTCTTGAACTTTCGGAACCCAAATTCTATAGGAATACCTCATTATTCCCTTATCATCTTTCTCGATATTAATCTTTTATCTAATTGTTGGCTCCCTGCCTTCATTCATAACTTTTTCTGGCACAATATGATCTCTTCCAATAATTCAGGCTGTATTGCAATCTCAAACAGCTTTTCGGTACCGGCTCCAGTTACCTTCAATTCTATTTCCATTTTTTCAAAATCTCTTATAAACTCTCCAAAATACATTATCATCTTGAGTCTCTCCTTTTTACTAAGGGCATCAGCCACCATATTGGCTTTCCCCGAATGATAAAGAATCTCCCAATCATAATTCTTGATTAGCTCTAACCGCCTCCTCTGGCGTATGTTGAGCTCTTTCTACGTAAGAATGTACTAGAGCACTTATGGCTTAGGTAATTCTCGCACTTCTCTCCATACAAGTAGTGCCTCCAATCTTTAGGGTAAAACTATTGCCACGAGCCTAAGCTCATGGGCGGGGATATCGAATTTCATATTACCTTAATTGTCTTGACATGTACGCGATTACCTTACCGTGCTGCATAAGCACGCACCCTAAGCCCTTGTGCGAAGCGTCACTACACTTCATAAAATCTCCTTTTTCCATCCGGCAATGCCAGCATAAGGGCCATCACCAACCTCTGCTTCAGTTCTTGAAAGCTGTTCTCGCATTTCTCTGTCCATTCGAACTTCTCAGTCTTACGAGTAAACCGCGTTAAAGGGGCTACTATCTTTACAACTTGAACGAACCTCCGGTAGTGACCGGCCAATCCTACCTCTGGTAGTCGACCAAACCATGGTCATCAATTCATCAGTGGTCCTTTATCCAATCCTATCAGGATCCTCCATGGGATCCTCCTCAACAACTATCCCTTCTAGGACAACATCCTTAACCGCTAAATCCTCAATATCAACATCATCCGGTCCTGCATTAGGACACTCTATCGGATCCACAATCCGATCTCCAATTAGTAATAAAATATCATCGCGATGTTGCTCCTCAACCTCAGGGTTCGGAGTCCCGCTACCATATACGATAACGAACTACGCTCCTATCACGATATTTATAAGGGTTCCCATAAGGGTTTTAACTGTCAGTGCTACGTTAGGTAGCCCGACTTTGAACTTGGCAAGAGTTCTTATTATCTTAGTTAACTTATTATCTTAACGTCCCATCATCTCTGAGGTTTATAACGCTTAGCTCTGATACCATTTCTGTAACACCCCCAGATCCGGGGTCGGGGATCCGGGTCGTCACGGTCTTTCTTTCCACAATATCACTTCACTTAATTAATAATAAATAACCTTATGCTGTGACCCCACACTAACACACACCACAACCCGTTATAGTCACAGAGATGAAACTTAAATAAGTACAAGTCTTTGAATCCACAATTTAAAAGTTATTACAACCCAAAATGATTACTTGATAAATTTACAGTTAATTGCCATTATCTGCCACAAGTTATAATTATACATAATTGATTCTCAAAAGTAGATGGTCTGATCTACAATAGATCTACCTCTGCAGCTATAGCAGCTACAACATCAACGGGAAGACGCGGGACGCTTCCCACGCGCTTGCGCTGGGTCTGCTGGAGTCTGGCCATCTTTCCTAACTGTTGTTGTGTGATGAAAGAAGAAAGCAAGGGTGAGCAGCAAGCCCACCAAAATAATATGTATAATGATTTACAATATATGAGCCTACTCATAATACTCATAAAAGTCTTGGTCAAAAGAAATGAACCAAGTTTGATATCTTAATGCGATGAAGTCACAAAATATTCAGTATATATACATATATACTTTTCAAAATATTGGAAGTCCTCTTCCATGCATAATATACACAAAGTCCCAGTGTATAACTGTATATAAAAAAATATCGTTGCAAGGTGATCTCATATATCTAACCTTGTCTCAACGTTTTTCTGAAAATCTTTGTCATTCATAAGACAATTATTAATTAGATATAAGTTTAAAAGATGAGGTTACCAAATACCCCAATATACTTATATCTTTCCCAATACTACTTGAACTACCACCGTTCAAGTTATAACCAGTTTCAAAAGTTCATCACATAGATGAGACTACAAGACAAGATTTGAATAGATTCAATCTTTGAAATATTATTAAAGGAAATGAAGTTAGGATATACTTCATTAAGTTCTGATATATATATATATATATATATATATATATCCACATATACATCTTCTTTATACATTTCCTGAAAACCTCTGTCATGTAAGGTATGAACAGAGTTTGAAACATCCAATGAATTTTGGAAAGGAAAAGAATTTTGGCTTAAACCAGATATCTTGCTGATCAGGCAAAGATACCAATAAGTAACCTTTTCTACTGTAGTTGGATGAATTCCTCACCGGTCATCACCCTGGCCGCATTAGGACCTCGCGCTAGACCGTTACCCGGCCCCTCACGCGTTGATGGACTGCCACCCAGCCACTTACACATTCATAGACCGTACCCCGGCCTGTCGCTTATGCCGACTCAATTAGATGGGCTTACTTCCCGAACGTTGGGCAAGTAATCAATTCATTTACCAAAACTGCAACCTCGTTGCGAATATAAAATACACCACAGAGCCGGATTCCCCAGGTTTTGAGCGAGTATTTAAATCCCCTTAAAAAGGAAGATCTTAAATATAAAAATGAGTTTTGGGATCCGCTCTGACTTTAAAAATCATTTTGAAGACTCGAAAACACTTTAAAGAGTGTTTGGAGTAAAGCTGATTTAATGAAGTAAATCAGTCCCCAGAATATTTAGAAAATGACTGAATATTATTATTTAAATAATATTCCCATAAAGAATAATCTTTATAAAAATAATTGAAGTAGAAGTATTAAAACTTATACTTGAAACGAGTATTAAATAACCAAAGATATACTTATATGAAAGTATTATCTTTATTTGAATAATCGAAAATAAGTTTGATTATTAACACCTTATTCTTTAATAAAATAAAGAATATATTTCAGCAAATAATCGGAGTCATAGATCCTCAAATGAATATTCAAATAATATTCATTAAATAATATAAACTGAGTCATAAGCCTTCGAATGAATATTCAAATAATATTCAATAAATAATATAAAAGAGTCATAAGCCCTCAAATGAATATTCAAATAATATTCAATAAATAATATAAAAGAGTCATAAGCCCTCGAATGAATATTCAAAATAATATTCAATAATAAAATAAAGCTAAAGTTATCGAATAAACCTTATTCGATTAATAGTTTGGAAATCTATAACCATATATATATATAATATATATATATATATATATATATCCATATCCATATATACAAGATTACTCGGGATCCTCGACTCCCGGTTTTTAGAAAATATTTTCACCTTTGGGTCCCTATACTAAGGGTATATGCAAGTTACCGCTATTCTCTAGCATAGGTATTATCAACTGAACCAACAGATATATATTTCAAAAATATGAAACAGGCATGCATATATACCATATCACATGCTACAATATATCGCAAGAATTTGCTAAATAACCAATATGCATTTATCGCAAGATCATGCATATACAAATGTATACATCACAACAACAGTATAACGGATAGAATACTTGCCTGAGCGACTTGGGGTGATAAAAGGCTCGGGACGAGTCTGGTAACCTATAAACAACAAGTAAGTTGGAATTAAACCAAAATCACTTGTAAATCTATACTTTAACTAACTTAGACTCTAACGCTTGTTTTGCGCTCACTGATTCGCTTAAGTCACTCGGGTACCCTCGGCTCCACCATTTTTAATAATTTAACCTTTACGAGTTTTAAAGCGATTCCTTCGCGAATGTCTTACCAACTGCCTAACACACTTACCATAAATGTTTCATACATTAATTAACCCTTTTTGGTCTTTAACCTATGTTTCAAAGTAAGGCGAGGGAAAAAGTTTCGTTCGCGAAACGCCGTTACTTGAAACGGTCGTTTCTCCTAAACCGTGCATCGGAATCGAACGAACTACATATCAAAACGAAGCTCGTAACATGAGCTATCTAAACATGGCAGTGGTCATATTCTAGCAGGGGGTTTTTGGGTCCTAATGCTATGCACAAAAACAGTCCAAAGAAAATCGGACGTTACGACGGCTATGTTTACGCGATTTCCAAATTTTAAACCATTCAAAACCAACCACAAACCAACCTCAAATCCAAGATACAACCAACACCCATCCTTATCACATCATAACAATCCCAACCAATTCAATTTAATCATTCATACTTATGCCTAAACTTAACTTTAATCATACTTAAGTTCTTTTAAATCAAAACCACAACAATTACCATTCCATTTCACTACCATTCCAAATCCCAAACTCTAAATCACAACAACAAGCTACAATATCATCCTACTAATCATAATCATCTTATAATATATAGGAACCTAGGGTTTGGAGATGGTATACCTTCCTTGAAGTGGTGGGATGAGCTAGGAAGCCTTAAGAAGCTTTGAGAAGTCTTAGGAAAGCTTAGATCTTCAAGAAAAACAAGAAAACTTCAAGTTAAAAAACTTGAAAACACTATTCATAGTCTTCTTCTTTGATTAAATGAAGAAGATTGAGAAGGAATTAATGGCTTAAACTCATGATATAGTCCTAACTAAGCATGAAGATGATTAGGGAATTATCTTACCAATTTAGGAAGCTTGGATCTTGAGTTTTGAATTGTTCTTGCCTTATGAATAGTAAAAAGCCGAGAGCTTCAAGAACAAAGCCTTGGTTGCTTTTTGATTTTTGATGAAAATGATTTTTGCTTGGCTTGGTTGCTTGGTTTTTGTGCTTGCTTTAGTCAATTACCTTTTTGCCCTTGAATTTGTGTGGTTACAAAGCCACCACACCTCCTTCCTTTCCATGTCATGCCTATGTCATCCTCATGATGTCATCCTCCCTTCCTTGTCCTCTTTCTATTAGTTGGATGACATCATTCCCACTAATCCCTTTGATTAACTTCCTAATCGTTTGCCTAATGACCGCTGATCTGTTATACGGTTCGCTTAACTTTCGTTCTCGTTTATCGTTTGAAGGATCATACCCGGGATCTTATTACTTAGGTTCCCTTAACCTTTCTCAATACATTATATTCCTTTTTATGATCCTCTATTATAATCCTTTAATTTAAATCCTTTTTACCCTGTTACCTTATACTCAATTCTCTCCGTATCTTGTGGATTTCCGGGAAAAACCAAAGTGTTCGGAATTGGATTCTGACGATCTTTACATACACTTATATACTTCATAGAGTACTAATAATATCCCAGAATATCCATAACAGAACCCCTACATAGTGTGGCGTGAAAAGTTTTCTCATTCAGCTAAAACACTATTCACAAGGGTTACAAAAAGTTGAAAATTTTGGGGTTATTACAAAAGACAACTTTTATTAGAGCATTATTAGAAGAACCCCGCAAATGGAAGTTGGTAAAATTCTTATAAAAAATAGTGATGTTTTTGTATGAACAGGAGCCAAAATATCGGGTATCGATCCTGAATTGATAACTCACAAGTTAAATGGTGATCCAAATCGGAAAATGGTAAAGTAAAAGAAGAGGAGTTTTTCCCCTGAGAGGAAAGAAGCCATAAATCAATAAGTAAAAAAGCTCTTGGAAGCTAGTTCCATTCAGGAATACAATTTCTGGAATGGTTGGTGAATCCTGTAATGGTGAAAAAGGCGAATGGAAAGTGGAGAATGTGTATGTTGCCCATAATGATAATTGTTTAAGGGGGTTGGATATAATTATCAAACAAATCGATTGATTAAAGAAGTAAAGTAAGAATAAAAATAAACAGTTTAACCAAATGATAATTTATATTGATATTTAATAAAGTGTTATAAAATTCTCTCAAGAACAATATTCTTAAGAGCTGCTAGGTTATGAAAATACTCGGGTTGTGCACACCATAAAGTGATAACCTAATCTATGTTTATATATCACACAACTACAATCAATTCCTATCAATTATAAGATATGTTACAACATGATTTATCTAGTTTTTATACATATCTAAATCAACAACTACAATCCTATAAATCAGCAGATTCTGATTTATCCTGTAGCTGTGACTTATCGAATCACATCCTGACAATCTTTAAATCCTGATGCATATCCTGACTGCACAAGATCCTGATGGCTTGATAAATCCAGACTGTTAGACATATCCTGATTGGTTACACATACTGATGACTCTTATCAGATCCCGACTCCTTAGCAGATCCTGACTCTTGACATAGATAATTTCTAACAATCTCCCCCAATTTATGCTTTGCAGAAATTTACAAGCATAGTCTAGTGCCAAAAACCAGAATGAAAAAATGTACAAGAGTTATGAAGCATACTTAGTTACATAGAATTTTCTTCAAATTTATTTATAGACTCTGCAGTATCTCTGAACAAAAGCTTTAACTCTATCATCAATCTTTTTCAACAGTATCTCTTCTAGCCCGATCTTCAAATTCTTCTCATACCCAGTTTCATCAGATAACTGGTAGTTTGCAGCTCTTAAGTTTTTGATAGAAGTTCTTTCTATCATCATTTTCTCTAGTAACATATAGTAAGCTTTAGGACCATCACGATTCATGGTTATATGTCTCTAAGTGAGGACATTTTCAATTATAGCTCCTCCTTTCCTCATGTTGACTTCTTGATCTTTGAAATTCATGTATGTAGGAACATAAGATCCAAAATAATGAGAACCATTATCAAGTATCCTATTCCTGATAGTTGCAAGAATCATATTAGACCATCCCTTGGAGGCTTCATCTTCAACTCTCAGCAAGCAGTTGATATATTTAAGTTCCTTGGTTATTATGATCAAGAGTTTATCAAGAGATAGACCTTGAACTTGATCACCTTGCGTTAAGAGTAAGATCTTTTTCTTGGGTTCTGAGCCATAATGTTTGTCCAGTGTAATCTTCACTACTTCAAGTCTGTCCAAATGATCAACAGTGACTTCCTGACCAGGACTATCAACAAGAGTGAAGTTTATCAGCCTTAAGTTTACTGATTGACTCTCATGATGCCCAACTCCAGCTCTATTAAAAGGTCTAGTCAGCTTAAGAGCATTAGACTGTACTAACCGGAACTTCTTATCTCCCATCTTTTCAGAATCAGGTTGACCTTCCTCCCTTATACCTTCAGGAACAAAGTTCATTCTTTCATTGTATTGCACCTCATTAATTTTCTTCCACTTATACTTGTTCTTGATCTTGGGGAAATTTTGAGCTCTTCTTTCTGCTCTTTTATACAACATCCTCATATCAGTATTCCTCCATCTGTTTCTTCTAGATCTTCTAAGCATATTTTGAAATTCCTGATTAGCTTTACTTATAGTTATTCTGATCTTTCCTTCATGTCTTCTCTCCTCTTCATCAAAAGCATCTGTTCTTTTATCTCCACCAACTTCATTGTTGTATACTTTAACAGAAGTAGAAAGAACTTCAAGATTCATCCTGAAAAGAGCTTCTTCATCTTCATCTTCAAAGAAATCAGAGATTGACATTCTACTTGGATAAGGAACTGAACTGTCAGGAATTGCAGGGTTAGAATTTGCCTTTTTAGGAAATGTGTCAGAAATTGTCACTCTGTTGTTAGGAATTACAGTTGAGATATCAAGATTTGTGGGAGCAACTTCAATCTATAGTTACCTTGTTCTTCTCAATACGGGAATATCTGTATCTTCACTTTCAGCATCAGCATCAGCATTTATCAGTTTAATAGCATTCTTCCTAGGTCCAGGATTGATAAATTAAGGATCAATATAAAGTTTAGGAGCCCGAGGCTCAGGAATATCCTCAATTCTGACTCCACTAGACCTTGTCCTTCTTTGAGAGGGACAATAGCTTGAGCATCCTTCTTTGCAGTTTTTCTACTACCTTTCTTACCAGCCTTAGCTTTTCTCTTTCCTTTAGCTTGTACCTGTTTAAGAATTTCCTCTTGCTTTTTAAGCATCTCTTCCTGTTAAATATCTGAAAATTTATTAGCTAGGTGAGTAAGTGTTCTTCTTTCAAACATATATTCCACTCTCTTTTCTTTGTGATACAGAGTGATTCTTGCTTCATATGGAGTTTTCAAAGTCTTGTGGAATCTATATGCATCTTCAGGATTATCAATTATCATCTCTTCTCTGTAAGGAATTGCAGATCCTGACTGGTGTTTTTCCATCAAGATTTGAGAGTTGGTAATTGTCTTTGTTTTCATAATTTTAGATCCATCACTTGAGACTTGAGTTGACTGTGTAATTTGTGTTTTAGTCTGAATACCATCTCTAGACTGAACTACCATAGCATCAGAGGTCTTCTTTGATTGTTTATTACCATTATTATCAGGATTGGCATTTTTCCTCAAAACTGATTGAGGTTGACATTTTGTCTATGGTACTATCTCCCCCTTTTTGGCATCTATACTTTGTAGAAGAGAGAGAATAGAATCCAACTTGTCATTTGTAGCATTCTGACCAGCTTCAAGAGCTGTCAGTTTTTCTGTCATCTGCTCCCGATTAGCTTCCATGCTGAACATCCTCTTGATCAGGCCATTATGCTTGTTTATACCTTTAATAGTCACATAAGGTTAGAAAGTTCTACTCTAAGATCAATATTGTCTTGCTTGAGTATGGAAACAGAATAATGGTGTCCTTTGACTAGTACTGTAGTGGCCTTAATAGAGTTCTTCATGTCAGGATTGGAGACCAGATTAACAGCATGATCAGCTAGAGACTGTGCAGCTTCCAGAGAAATCTTTTCACTTGGAAATCTCCATGAATGATTCCATTCATGAGTTCTGTTAGCATCGAGAATAGGAGCATGACTAGATGAATCAAAAGTAGACAATTTAGATGCTTCCATTACAGCGTAAAGTGCAACACCATCAGGATTGTCATCATTATCATCGGAATCATCAAAATCATCAAAGAACTTTTCAGGAACAGAGTCAGGAACTTTGCCTTTGAGCTTTAAATCAGGATTTGACTTAGAAAGCTCAGGTGCCTATGATGAACCTGAAAGAAGAGAACCAAGAACACCTAAATCTCATTTTTCTTTTAAAGTAATATCATCACTTCTCACACATATATGTTAGGTCACACAACACTATAGAAGGGGGTTGAATATAGTGTTTATACAATCAAATCGATTTAGAACACAAGTATGTAACAGTAATCAAGTTTATTCAATATAATAAGCTCTGTTACAAAGTAGGTTAAACTACTCTCTCAGTGATGAATAATATCACTAAGAGCTGCTAGGTTACAATGTATAATCTTTCTCGTGAATGATAACACATATAGTGTAAACCCTAAGCTGTGTTTATATAGTACACAGTTACAAGATATCTTCTAATTGATATGAAATATAATTCTGTCTCCTAAAATATATCAATCAGATATTATCTTCTACAAGTCTTCTCGCTATCCAGCTCTTCATGCATATCTTCTATTGTTTTAGTCACGATCCTTTCCTGTAAATCAGCTGCTTTCCTTTTCTGAAGTACGCGCACTTAAGTCCTGATATAAATCCTGATGGCCTTAAGTTCGGATATAAGTTATGAAACTGAACACAACAGATTAGACATGATATCTCAAATATATCTAACAATCTCCCCCAACTTGTAAATTATGAAAAATATACAAGTTAATAGGTTTGATGATGTCAAAAACATTTAAGTACAAATGTAATAAGAGTTTATTTAGACAACTAACTACAACTTACAGTCCTTGTAGCTTTTACCAATTTTACTGAGTCAATCTAAATCCCAAGTGATTCTTGACAAAGTTTGATATTAGCTTCTCTTCTACATTCCTCAGAACTTGAGCTATTGTAGCCTTGACTTGCTTCATTTCCTCATCTTGACTTCCAATCTGGTAGATTACAATCCTAAGTACTGAGATGTGATTTTTTTCTACTCCATCACCAAGTCTGATTACTCTTGGATGAGATGAGTCTTCATTATAGCACAAACATTTCTCTTTCAGAATAACTTCAAGTTTAGCAGAATCCTTCTTCATTAGAATTTCGCTTCCATCATCTTCAACTATATTTGGAACAAATTCTGTAACCCTTGATCCAGAGATTCTGTCTTTATCCCTTATGGTCTTCGTTATGAAATTTGACCATCTTCTGGTAATCTCAGACTTTATCTCCAAAAGATAATGAAAGAATTGAAGTTCTTTCAGAGATTTGTTCAGCACATCTGATTCTGACATTCTGTATGTTCTTCCATCTTCAAGGAACCGAATCAGCTTTTCTTTGACATTACTTTTATCATGAGCATCCATTACCACTTGAACAGATATAACCTTGTCAAGGTGTTTCTGTGTAACTTCCTCAAGTGGTTTGTCGGTTAATAAGAATGGATCTCTAGTAAGTACTTCAACTCCTGTCTTGATCTTGGCTTTTTCAGAACCTAATCCAGCTCTGTCTCTTGCTTCTCTGGCTTTCAATCCAACAGTCATGAAATCAGATAACAGTTGCCTTTTCTTAGGATCTGATGGATTAATATTTTTCCATAGGAGTTTTCTCTTATCAGTAACTGTCATTTTGTTCAAATCAACTTGAGCACTTTTAGAGGTTGATGTCTTGATGACTTGATCAGGATTTGTTGTTTCTTCTATAGCTTGTTGTTCTTCACTCTGAACAACCTGAGTTATGTCAGAGGTTGTTTTAGATTCTTATGTTATCTTCCTTCTTTTCAGAGTTTCAACAGTTTCATCTTCAGCAGCTGTATCATCAAAAACTTGAACCATTTTGCACACTGGTTTTATTAGGATTTGAGGAATCTTCATCTCCTGTGTCTTTGTTGGTTCATCAATCTTTATTTTCCCTTTTGCTTTAGGATCAATTTCAACTTGTGATCTTGTCTTGAGCTTTGAAGCCTTAAAAGTTTCCTTGATCACAATGCCTTTTGCCTTAGGCCTTGGAGGTTTCTTTGCATTAGAAGCTTTAGACTTAAGATTTTTCTTCTCAACTGCAAATATAGCTTCTTCCTCCTTTAAAGTCTCTAAATCCATTCCAGGATTATGCTTGAGAAATAGTCTTCTTCAAGTGTCTGAATCTTGGGATCTTTATAATAGACTGTAGTCTCCCTTCCCTTAAGCTTCAGAGTTTGAAAAAACTTCTGAGAGTCTTGACTTCCTCCTTGAATGAGAAGATCAGAACTTGATATCAGACTTTGATCATCGAAACTTGCTTTCAGAACTTGAGCATTCACAGCTTCAGAACTTGTATTCTTCTGTGTAGAAGATTTGCTAGAATCGGAATTTATTTTCTTTGAAGAAACTTTGCTGCTTTGCCCTTGACCTTAACCCTTGTTAGGGTTTCCCTGGTCATCTCCTTTATCATCCTTCTTCTTTAGTACTTGAATAGTTGAGCATTTGGACTTGGACTTAACTACCTTCTCCCCCTTTTTTTGAACTTTCTCAATTGCCTCTACTTTCTCATGAATAGGTCTGATAAACCTGATCTTGTCTAGCTTGAGGATCAGGTCCAACTTATCAGTATTTTCCTGCAATTTATCAACCTTGGCATGAGTAATGGTGTGTTGACCTTGAAGGCTTTTAGTACTGAGAGCTGTGACTTTAACTTGAGCTTTAAAGTCAGAATTTGTCATCAACTCATCAGCTTTAGCAATATGATCTGACAGAACTTTTGAGCTTGGAATGAAGTCAGATTCATTCCACTTCTTGATCCATTCAACTCCTCTGTGAATTTCTTCCCATGGAACAGGAGCTTCTTGTTCAACATATTTCAACAGTTCCTCATTTCCAGGAATTGGAGCTGGAGTGTTTACTGGAGCTGACTCTCCAGAACTTGCTAAAAACTCATCATCTTCTGACAACACAAGTGTGTGTGTGGCTGTAGGAGATTCTGGGAAAACTTCATCTATTTCCAAATCCAGAACTGGAGTGTTAGGAACTTCAGCATTTAGTGGAGAAATAGGTGGAGTTGTCACTTGTCCTTGTGGTGCTTCCAGAAACAGGACATATGGAATGATCAGCCTATGAAGGTCAATTTCAGGACTTAATCCTGAATCTATAACTTGAACATTTTTTTTGATAGGAGAGACAGGAGGTGTTGTAATATCAGGGATATATCGTGCAATTATTTTTGCTAATAGATAATTATTATATGTATTCAGTATCTATTCTGTGAATTATTTGTTAAGTGTTAAATGTGTTTGAATGTTTAAAATGCTATTAATTAAGTATTTCAATTTTTATATGTTCCAAATAAAATATAGATAATTGTCATATCTTCTTAATTATTTTTTTGTTGATTTATGAATTTATAGGAATCATATGGATTTTATAAAATCTTTTTCCGGGTATCTAAAATCTATTTTATAAAAACGGGAACCAACCAACGTCATCCGTTTTTACGTTTTTAGAACCCGAAACTCTTCCGAGAACTCCTTCTTAACCTAATTGTAATATTCCGAGCATATTCCATGTTTTGACTTTTTCGATCCGGCGTACGGTTTGTCCTGCGCGGGTCCAGGCGCAACATTTTCGATACAATATTCGTTTCGATAAATCAATAAAACTCGTATTTTCGATAAATGGGAGCTTTTTATTAAACTATCACAATTATCACCTCGTAGTACGTGTAACCAGGCGCTGAGACCAAGACCGCAGTACAAATTGTACTGGTTTGGATAATTATCCCGAAAACCGATACCATTTGGATCAGTTTTTACAAATAAATGTACCGTTTTATATCCGGAATGATCCAACGAGATACTAATTTTCCGTAATTATAAATAGTCTTTTACCGTATTTTATTTCGTATCAAAATCATTTGCAGACAGTTAATTATATAATTTTACAGAGAAATCCGTTTACCCTTCTGAAAATCAAACCACAAGTTCAAGGTGTTAGTGAAATCCGTTTGGAAAGTTGGAGTAACCAAATCGAAGGTCTCAAGGAGTACTATCAGATTCCAGAACCTGTTTTACTGCAGAATCAAAGGTTGATTTTATATATTTTTATTTATTTTCGAATTATTTTTATTAAAAATATGAATTTTTGTTCGGATGATTATTTGTATGATTTGATGATTGCATGTTGTAGAGCTTGTTTTTCTGATAATTTTGATATATTATATTACTGATTTGGAGTTCAATAACATGTTCAAAATTGAGTTTGATTTTCGAATTTTGAAATTAGGGTTTATAACCCGTATGAATGTTTTCAATTAAAATTTGGGGCTTTTTGATCTAGGGGTTATTAGCTGTTGATTTATAGTGGGTTATGTTCCTTATGAAATTTGCAATCGATTGGTATATAGCTCGTTAACAGAGGATGCTTGAATCGTAGGGAGTTGTATTTTAAAGTTTTTGTCGAACTCGCCGGAAACCGGCGAGTTTCTTGAACATTTTTCGGCCAACTCCGGAATGATTAGAATGAATTGATGGTATGGTTGTGTTCCTTGTAAAGTGTAGATGTGATCTGGAGGTTGTGAAGGTGTGACGGTGCCGGAGACGAGTTCTCCGGCGAACCTGTCATTTTCCGGCGGGGTGAACTGCAAAATTGCAGTTTAGCCCCTCTATTTTTGTAGGTGATGAAGTTTAGTCCCCCAGGTTTCCAGAATTTGCATATTTTGGATTCCTGTTTTAAAATTATTTAAAAATCATATTTTCTATTTATTTTAATTATAAAAATCCGTTTTTTATTTCTGAAAATTCCAAAAGTTATTATTTTAATTCCAAAAATTACTTTTAATTTAAAAATAAATCTGAATTAATTATTTAATTAATTTCAGTTAATTTTTAATTGATTAATTAGTCAATTACTTCGAAAATTAATTGATTAATTGATTTAATTAATTATTAATTGATTTTAATTAATTATTTAATTAGATTTCATTATTTAAAAATGATTTAAAAATTCTGAAAAATAGTTTCGAGCTTTAAAATATTATTTTAAATTGTTTTCCAGGCTCGATAATTATTATAAAATTGTTTTGAAGCCAGAATTGGCCAACCGAACCCTGTTTATTACTCCGAAATTGATCCAACGACCCGCTTTAATTCTGAAAAATGTTTTAAAAATCATTTTAAATACCCGAAAGCCTGTTTATGACCCGAGACTTCTTTATAAGTGATATGTCATTGATTATTTAACGTGTTATATGTTATATGTGACTTGTTGATTGACTATTGGTCTATATGTTCGGTGATTACTTGTTTATAGCATAACTTTCAATCTGTTAATCGGATTTGGGTGAAACGAAGGGTAGTTGAAACCTTATGACGTCCATGTGACGATTAGAATAATGTGAAATGAATATTGATAGATACCTATGATGCCTAGCAGAGTAAGCAAGGCGTATGAAAGAGAAGCAGGTGATCAGAGAATGAAATCGACATGTAGAAAATACAGCAAGTGATCGGAAGATAGAATCGAGGCATAGGAAAAGTAGACGAGTGGTTGTTGAAGAGAGTCATTTGACGAGTACAAGTGAAATTGGAATCGATTATGATAAGGCAAGTACTTCTGAACCTTTCTCAAGATATAAAGCAAATATTTTTAAATTCTCTTGTGACATACTGTTAATACCCAAAATAGCTCTATTTTATATTGTAAATACTTTGAATCCTTCAGCCTTGAACCTAAGCCACATCATTTGATCTTTGAGCCGCAAGCCTTATTCTTTGTGAACCACTTCTTGTTGATTTACCAGATATTAAACCACACAAATACGATACTACTCCACAAATATATAACCATCATATACCAAACACTGGAACAAAATTATTTAAACATACAGAAACTTTTATACTCAACCATACCTTGTGATATCAATGTACTAAAACCTTGTCAAAACACTATTCATCTAATACCCGATTATCCTACCGGCTGGAGGCTACTTCTTTTATATACTCTGACATACCCCTTCAGTAACCACGAATTTTTACCATGTTTTTTTTACAAATGTTCTACTGTTATTGATTATGATCTGGTTTATTGAACTCTCTTGTTTATCATATTGAAATGCTTTAGAATTGGATAGTTTTCTTTGTATGGACCACATTCGTGGTCAGACCATATCGATGGTCAAGTTAGGCCAATGTGTGCCTTGGATCCAGTAGTTAGAGTAGTGTTGTGTGCTCTGCTCGGGGTTAGTACGTGACTGATCAGCAGCCTAGCCTTGGTTTTAAAAACTTAAAATGAATATCCAATTCTATTGGTTGTTTTACAAGAAACTTGATTCCTTTAAATCATCTCGTTTATTATTGTTTAACCTCAGTTATTGATAATATGACTTGCTGAGCTAGTTAGCTCACTCTTGCGAATCTTTTTATGTATTCAACAGTTAAGAAGGATACGGTTGATAGCAAGGTTTCCCAGTTCAATGTTCGAGCTAGGATTCCAGATTATGATTGATCGAGCTAGCAGGAGCTTATTGCAGTAGTGAGATAGTAAGGTTGTAAGAATAATTTCATATCATTTGTAAATTAAATTAGTTAGGATTTGGTACGTTGTAATAAAAGTTAAGGTTGTGGCTTGTTTTCATACTTTAACCTGTTACGATCCGTGGTTATATCAAGCAGGGTCATTGCAAATAATAATTTATATACAGGTTTATATATTGAGTATGTGTTGTGGATCCCAAACTTCTGACCCGGGTTTGGACGGCGTCACAGGTTGGTATCAGAGCTACAGGTTATAAGTCACTGAAACAAGCTTAGATTGTAGGGATTGGGTAGAGGGTTAGGATTAGGAATATGAAATAGAAAGATAGGTCATCGTGAGGTTGAGTACGACTGTATAGTAGGTCTCCGGCACGGTTCGTGTTACGATTCGGGATTCGTAACTAGCGACGTGATATCCAGGCAACGGCAATGGCAGATCCTGATTTCCCTGCATCAACTGATCGTTTGGAGCTTTCCGTTAAAGGATCATCATCTTCTCTCAGATTCAATTTGCGCCTTGTTCCTCCATCAGTATTAATGGTATTACCTTTTATTATGACAGTTGCGCCTCTCCAAGTTACTTAACACTATTCTATTACATCTTGATACGAGATGACCTATTTGAGAAACATCCATCTGTTTATTCTTGTTTCACTAGACGTCGATTGTGAGTGTGTCCTTTTAATTTACCCTACACCCTGTTTTATACCCCAGTTTAAAATCTGTTCTATGAAACAATTGTATTTATGAGGATGAACTCGGGAGCTGCAGTGAATGGTGAATATTGAGATACAAATTAAGGTGAGAAGGAGTTTAGAAAGAAGATTCAAGTGTTCCGGAGGATGGCTTTGATTAGGTTACAAGAAGCTATTAGTAAATAGGCCACTCATGACTAGCTTATGGAATGGAGTAGATAAGTGTTGAAGAGAGAGAGTTAGAAGAGATTAGGAAGCTGAAGATTTCTTGAAATTATAAAATGGTGTTGTAATAATGTGATATATATTTTAACAAGATGATGTGACATTAGCTGACTTGTTGACTATTGGATAGTCTGTTCCACTTAATGATTGCAAAGTGGTTAACGGGAGTACTACCAGTATGGGAGCCTTAATGTGAAGCTACGAATAAGATAACGTGCAACGACAACGGAAGTGTTCATTGATTACGGAAAGAAATAGACCCCAATGAAGGAGAGGAGATAAATGGAAGTGAATGGACCTTTGAGTGATCGTTCTTTAACTTGGTATTTGGTCATAAGAAGGACAACAACCAACTCATATAGTGAGGACAACCAGATGTATGATTTTCAAAATTTTCAAAATTTTTAACGAGTTTTCGAAAAAGATTTTTCCTTACAAAATTTCTAAAAGCCTTTTTGGATAAAATAAGTTTAAAACCTTGGTTGTCAAGTTACTACTTGAGTTCTTGTTTGTTAAAAGACCCGGATTATCTGGAAGGATGTTGTTTCAGATTCAGTATTGTTAATTCGGAGAACGAGGTAACCTGCGATTATGAAGAAATGGGTGCAAGTATTGCCTGATAGGATTAACAACAGAACCAGCGTACGGAGTAACTATTCATCCAATTACTGGGATTATTAGAGTTCGAAGAATTCATCGATTTAACGGAAGCCTGAGCACGACCGAAGAAGATTGGGAAGATTTCCAGACTCTTCTAAAAGAAGAAAATTATTAATAAAAAGATCGTTATGTTGAATAATTCATGGTTATTCCAAATTAAAAGAGGAAACTCAAGGTTATTTGATAAGAACGCCATTACGATCGAATTGTTAAATTATTATATGTGTAGGTGCGATGTTACAGATGCGAGACTTAACAAGTAAGAATCTACTATAATGCTTAGTTGCGAAGGCATTTCAGCATACTTCTAAAGTTGTTATATGATACAATTGGGATGTGATCGATCAAACTCGAAAGATGAATGCAAGTGAAATGTGGATGGTGACCAATGGTATCATTCTTGTCCTCAACATTACAGCATATATTCCTTTTTAATTCCTAAAACAAAATGTATGAACTTCTTTTCTTAATAAATTCTTTCTGATGATATCAAAACGGAGGATTTTGCTTTCCTTTCAAATTTAATTGTTCCCCTCGAGTTTTGCCTTCCGATTGGGACAAACAGTGTTATGATGAGACACTTTGTCGGAATGACGAAGAGTCGGGTGGGACGCCACCTAATCATGTGCTATATGCCATACGGTATGAAAGACTGGCCATCTTAAGTACCAATGTGGTTGTCTCATTTATATTTAAATCATTACTTCGTCTTTCTTTTCAACTCTAAGTTTATTAAAATTGTGAATCCTTCTAGTTGTTTCGTTGTATCATGGTTCTTTGCGAGAGCTTTTCAAACAAAAGTCAACGTATTATACACCCAGCGGGCAAAGTCTCATATATCTCTCATACATAAAAAGGAAACAAGGGCATATGGTGAGAATTGCAAATCACTGGCCCTAGCCAGGGATGCATTACGAGTCGAGGGAATCTACTTCAATAAGGAATACATTTCCGAGAACGCGAATTTGCGATTTTCCTGAAAAATAGGTTATTTAGAATATGGATATGATGACGTGGAAGATTATTACGGATACCTTATGCGTTAAAGTATTGAAAGATGTGGGAGCAATTTGATCGTATATCTCATAAGATTTTAGTAATAAGATGAATTATCCTATCGAATCAATAAGTTTATGACTAAAGGACTAGCAAGTTAAGAACGTGCAGTTATGGAATAAGTAAGTACCAATGGCGGAATCGATATTTCTGGCAATAAGTTGTGAAGAATTGATATCGTTTGAGATTAGAGGATTTGACATTATTCTAAGGAAGGGATTAACTATTCAAGAGTGATGCCCAGGTAGACCGTTGTGATGGAAGATAGTTCTGAAGACGTCAAATGAGAACGTGAAGAAGTTTAAAGGACAAAGGAAAGTAAAGAACTTGTTAAGAACGATTTAAGATTACAGTGACCAAAATATAAGTGCTATGGCGATTATAACTAAGAGTCCGGAGCAAACAGAACTTAAAGATTCTACATTCTCGAGATATGTTTCCAGATAATGTTACCAATATTTCCTTTAGATAAAGAAAATGCGTTTATGATTGATTTAACACTTGAAATGAAGCCAGTGTCCAAAGCCCCGCACAGAATGGCACCAGATAAAATAAAGGAGTTACCGGAGCAAACGCAGGAGATAATTAGAAAAAAAAAAGCAACTGGACCTAGCGTACCCCCTAAAGTGCACCGGCACGATGTGTTAATAAAAAAGATGGAAGTGTGAGATTATGTATTAGCAAAAGCTCAACAAGTTTACTCTCAAGAGCAGATATCTATTACCTCGAACCAATGATTTGTTTAACTAAATGAACGAAGCAAGGTATTTTTATAAAATTGATTTAAGACTGGGTATATTACCAAGTGAAGATTGAACTTATGGATATACCAAAGATAATTTTCAGAACCCAATAATGTTGTTATAAAATTCTAGAAATGTTAATTGGATGAACTGATATACCAGTGATATTTAAATTTGATAAGCAGTGTCTTGAAGGAGGAATCTGGATAAGATGTACTTGTGTTACTTGAGAAGAACCATGCAACCTATGTAATGATAGTTGAGGAGTCAAAGAAGAAAGAAGCGGTATAAAAAGAGTTTACCAAGTGAAAACTTTAATGGAAGGAGGTATAATTCTTAGTATAGACAGTCAGTAAGGAGGAAATAAAAGGGGATTCAGCAGAAAAATTTAAAGATAGTATGAACGAAGAAAGACCAGAAGCACCAACAAAAGTAAGAAGTTTTATCATGGGCCAGCTATTATTGGAAATTTGTGCAAGATTTCTTGAAAGTTGTAATATTTGGGATGAAGCTAACCAGAAAAAGCAAGAAGGTTATATGAAATGGAGAAGGGTGAAGAAAGTTTTGTGTAGTTAAATGAAAGAATGGTTACAACACCTATTTTATCACTTTGAAAGTATCAGGGAGACTTGGTAGTTTATAGTGATACTTCTCGTAAGGGAATATGATGTGCGTTGACGTAAAACAATAAAGTTATTGCATATGCATCTAGATAACCAAAACCTTATGAGCAGAAGTTCCCTACTCATAACTGGGAATTAAAAGCAACAATAATATTCGTTTTGAAAGATTGGGAAAGATGTGAGATATATACAGACCATAAGAGTTTGAAGTATGAACTCCCGAGGAAAAGCAAATGTAGTGGCAAGAGATGAGTAAGAAGGAGATAGAATGAACATAGAGACTATACCAGAAGAATTATCTATGGAATTCTAGAAGCTGGAATTGAAAGTCAGGGTTCATGATCCAAAAAGAAGTAAGAATGTATAAGCATAACTTTTCAGTTGGAATTGTTAGAGAAGATAAGGAAGTGTTAGGAAGAGGTAATGGATCAGGATATAAATCATTTAGTAGGTGAAGAATTGTGCACGCAAAAAGGATGATCAAGGTATTCTTAGGTTTTCTTCTAGAAATTGGATTCCACCAGTGACGGAATTGAAGAATGAAATCTTATAGAAAGCTCCTAATTCAAGGTATTCAATCCATTCAGGGAGTACCAAGATGTATAGAGATATAAAGGAAAATTATTGGTGGCCAGATATGAAGAGGGAAATTGCAGAATAGATTAGCAGATGTCATATATGTCAAAGAGTTAAAGTAGAGCATTAGAGACCAAGTGGATTGCTACAGCCATTGGAGGTTCCAGAGTGGAAGTGGGAGCATATCGCCATGGATTTCATAGTTAGGTTACCAAGCGCAAAAGCTAATCATGATACCATTTGGATTATAATGGATAGATTTACCAAGTTAGCTCATTTTCTGTCTACAAATGGAAGATTTTCACTGGACAAGTCAGTTCATATGTACCTAAAAGAAATTGTAGTTCGTCATGAAATTCCTGTATCCATCGTATCCGATCGAGATCCAAGATTTAATTCAAGATTTTGGGAGAGTTTTCAAGGATGTTTGGGAACGAGACGGAATATGAGTACGGCTTACCAACCGCAGACGGACGGCCAGAGTGAAAGAACGATCCAGATAATCGATGACATGTTGCACGTGTGTACTATTGATGTTAGAGGAAGTTGGGACGAGCATTTACCTCTGGTAGAATTTGCTTACAGCAACAGTTATCACGCAAGTATTGGGATGCCACTCTATGAAGCCCTTTAGGGACGCAAATACAGATCTGCAGTGTATTGGGATGAAGTAAGAGAACGCAAAGTACTTGAACCTAAATTAGTGCAGCAGACAAAGGAAGCTAATAAAGTTATCTAGAAAAGATTGATAGCAACACAAGATAGTCAAAAGAAATATGCAGATTAATCAAGGAAAGATATGGAATTCGAAGAAGGGAATTTGATATTACTAAAAGTATCACCGTGGAAGGGATTAACGAAGTTTGGAAAGAAAGGAAAACTGAGCCCAAGATATGACGGACCTTTTGACATTTTAAAGCACGTTGGTAAAGTAGTTTACAAGTTGTCATTACCTCCGCACATGGAGCAAATTCACAATGTTTTTCACGTATCGATGATTAGGAAGTATAATCCAGACTCCAAGCATGTAATAGAGTAGGAGCCAATAAAACTCCAGGAAGATTTGTCATATGTAGAAAGTCTGATAGAGATTCAAAAGGGAAGAGAGAAAGTATTGAGAAATAAAGTGATAAAATTAGTAAGAGTATTGTGGAAAACCCAAAGGTTGAAGAGTCAACCTGGGAGTTGGAAAAAGATATGAGAGAAAAGTACCCTCATTTGTTTTCTTAGGAGATTCTGAGGACAAAATCCTTTTAAGGGAGGAGGGCTGTAATATCCGGGATATATCGTGCAATTATTTTTCCTAATAGATAATTATTATATGTATTCAGTATCTATTATGTGAATTATTTGTTAAGTGTTAAATGTGTTTGAATGTTTAAAATGCTATTAATTAAGTATTTTAATTTTTATATGTTCCAAATAAAATATAGATAATTGTCATATCTTCCTAATTATTTTTATGTTGATTTATGAAATTATAGGAATCATATGGATTTTATAAAATCTTTTTTCGGGTATTTAAAATCTATTTTATAAAAACGGGAACCAACCAACGTCATCCGTTTTTACGTTTTTAGAACCCGAAACTCTTCCGAGGACTCCTTCTTAACCTAATTATAATATTCCGAGCATATTCCATGTTTTGACTTTTTCGATCTGGCGTACGGTTTGTCCTGCGCGGGTCCCGGCGTAACATTTTCGATACAATATTCGTTTCGATAAATCAATAAAACTCGTATTTTCGATAAACGGGAGCTTTTTATTAAACTATCACAATTATCACCTCGTAGTACGTGTAACCAGGCGCTGAGACCAAGACCGCAGTACAAATTGTACTGGTTTGGATAATTATCCCGAAAACTGATACCGTTTGGATCAGTTTTTACAAATAAACGTACCGTTTTATATCCGGAATGATCCAACGGGATACTAATTTTCCGTAGTTATAAATAGTCTTTTACCGTATTTTATTTCGTATCAAAATCATTTGCATACAGTTAATTATATAATTTTACAGAGAAAATTCATATATTCATAAACCATTCTGAAAATCAAACCACAAGTTCAAGGTGTTAGTGAAATCCGTTTGGAAAGTTGGAGTAACCAAATCGAAGGTCTCAAGGAGTACTATCAGATTCCGAAACCTGTTTTACTGCAGAATCAAAGGTTGATTTTATATATTTTTATTAATTTTCGAATTATTTTTATTAAAAATATGAATTTTTGTTCGGATGATTATTTGTATGATTTGATGATTGCATGTTGTAGAGCTTGTTTTTCTAATGATTTTGATATATTATATGACTGATTTGGAGTTCAATAACATGTTCAAAATTGAGTTTGATTTTTGAATTTTGAAATTAGGGTTTATAACCCGTATGAATGTTTTCAATTAAAATTTGGGGCTTTTTGATCTAGGGGTTATTAGCTGTTGATTTATAGTGGGTTATGTTCCTTATGAAATTTGCAATCGATTGGTATATAGCTCGTTAACAGAGGATGCTTGAATCGTAGGGAGTTGTATTTTAAAGTTTTCGTCGAACTCGCCGGAAACCGGCGAGTTTCTTGAACATTTTCCGGCCAACTCCGGGATGATTAGAATGAATTGATGGTATGGATGTGTTCCTTGTAAAGTGTAGATGTGATCTGGAGGTTGTGAAGGTGTGACGGTGCCGGAGACGAGTTTTCCGGCGAACCTGTCGTTTTCCGGCGGGGTGAACTGCAAAATTACAGTTTAGCCCCTGTATTTTTGTAGGTGATGAAGTTTAGTCCCCCAGGTTTCCAGAATTTGCATATTTTGGATTCCTGTTTTAAAATTATTTAAAAATCATATTTTCTATTTATTTTAATTATAAAAATCCGTTTTTTATTTCTGAAAATTCCAAAAGTTATTATTTTAATTCCAAAAATTACTTTTAATTCAAAAATAAATCTGAATTAATTATTTAATTAATTTTAGTTAATTTTTAATTGATTAATTAGTCAATTACTTCGAAAATTAATTGATTAATTGATTTAATTAATTATTAATTGATTTTAATTAATTATTTAATTAGATTTAATTATTTAAAAATGATTTAAAAATTCCGAAAAATAGTTTCGAGCTTTAAAATATTATTTTAAATTGTTTTCATGGCTCGATAATTATTATAAAATTGTTTTGAAGCCAGAATTGGCCAACCGAACCTTGTTTATTACTCCGAAATTGATCCAACGACCCGCTTTAATTCCAAAAAATGTTTTAAAAATGATTTTAAATACCCGAAAGCCTGTTTATGACCCGAGACTTCTTTATAAGTGATATTTCATTGATTATTTGACGTGTTATGTGTTATATGTGACTTGTTGATTGACTATTGGTCTATATGTTCAGTGATTACTTGTTTATAGCATAACTTTCAATCCGTTAATCGGATTTTGGTGAAACGAAGGGTAGTTGAAATCTTATGATGTCCATGTGACGATTAGAATAATGTGAAATGAATATTGATAGATACCTATGATGCCTAGCAGAGTAAGCAAGGCATAGGAAAGAGAAGCAGGTGATTAGAGAATGGAATCGACATGTAGAAAATACAGCAAGTGATCGGAAGATAGAATCGAGGCATAGGAAAAGTAGACGAGTGGTTTTTGAAGAGAGTCATTTGACGAGTACAAGTGAAATTGGAATCGATTATGATAAGGCAAGTACTTCTGAACCTTTCTCAAGATATAAAGCAAATATTTTTAAATTCTCTTGTGACATACTGTTAATACCCAAAATAGCTCTGTTTTATATACTGTAAATACTTTGAATCCTTCAGCCTTGAACCTGAGCCACATCATTTGATCTTTGAGCCGCAAGCCTTATTCTTTGTGAACCACTTCTTGTTGATTTACCAGATATTAAACCACACAAATACGATACTACTCCACAAATATATAACCATCATATACCAAACACTGGAACAAAATTATTTAAACAGATAGAAACTTTTATACTCAACCATACCTTGTGATATCAAAGTACTAAAACCTTGTCAAAATACTATTCATCTAATACCCAATTATCCTACCGGCTGGAGGCTACTTCTTTTATATACTCTGACATACCCCTTCAGTAACCATGAATTTTTACCATGTTTTTTTTACAAATGTTCTACTGTTATTGATTATGATCTGGTTTATTGAACTCTCTTGTTTATCATGTTGAAATGCTTTAGAATTGGATAGTTTTCTTTGTATGGACCAGATTCGTGGTCAGACCATATCGATGGTCAAGTTAGGCCAATGTGTGCCTTGGATCCAGTAGTTAGAGCAGTGATGTGTGCTCTGCTCGGGGTTAGTGCGTGACTGATCAGCGGCCTAGCCTTGGTTTTAAAAACTTAAAATGAATATCCAATTCTATTGGTTGTTTAACAAGAAACTTGATTCCTCTGAATCATCTCGTTTATTATTGTTTAACCTCAGTTATTGATAATATGACTTGCTGAGCTAGTTAGCTCACTCTTGCGAATCTTTTTATGTATTCAACAGTTAAGAAGGATACGGTTGATAGCAAGGTTTCCCAGTTCAATGTTCGAGCTAGGATTCCAGATTATGATTGATCGAGCTAGCAGGAGCTTATTGCAGTAGTGAGATAGTAAGGTTGTAAGAATAATTTCATATCATTTGTAAATAAAATTAGTTGGGATTTGGTACGTTGTAATAAAAGTTATGGTTGTGGCTTGTTTTCATACTTTAACCTATTGCGATCCGTGGTTATGTCAAGCAGGGTCATTGCAAATAATAATTTATATACAGGTTTATATATTGAGTATGTGTTGTGGACCCCAAACTTCTGACCCGGGTTTGGAGGGTGTCACAGGTGTGACCACTATGTCTGGAACAGTATCTTTGGCTTGAGGTGGAGGTGGCAAAGCTTCAATCACTATTGGTCCTGATGAGATCAGAGATTTCTGATCCCCTTCCTCAGAGTGAGGTTGTGCCATATGCCTTCCTGCTCTCATCTTATTTGATCTTCTGGATGGTGGAGGAGTTGCTTGAGCAGCATCAGAACTTGAAGTTCTTTTCCTCTTTAAAATACCAGAACCCTCAGCTTCAGTTTCTTTCTGAAGAGTTACCTTGTCAGCTGCTACCGCCTTCCTATTTGCTGACTCAGAATGGGAATTGCATCAAAGTTGGAGTATTTGTTGGCAAAAGCTCTGGTGATGCGGTTAAAGAAGAAACTTCACTCCCTTCTAATATATGGCCTTTTCAGTTGTCCCAGCTTGGAGAAACCGTTCTCATAGCCAAGATTGGCCATCATACCCTGTAGAAGTGGTTCCTCAATCTGAGCAAGTCACCAAGAAAAATTTATTTGCTTTTCTAATGCATATTACTTAATACTAGCAATGCACTTGGGTCTTCTCTTTCACTTGGGTCTTGTAAAAGTAGCTTCACATAGTGGTTTTGTGAAGATATCTACTAGTTGTTGATCTGTTAGAATGAAATACAATTCCACTGTACCTTCCATCACATTTTCCCTTATCAAATGGTACCTAATGCTGATGTGCTTTGTCATAGAGTGTTGAACTGGATTACCTGTCATAGCAATAGCACTTTGATTATCACAGTAAATGGGTATTTTAGAAAATTCTAACCCATAGTCTAGTAGTTGATTCTTCATCCAAAGAATCTGTGCACAACAGCTTCCTGCACTAATATATTCTGCTTCTGCAGTTGATGTGGAAATTGATTTCTGTATTTTGCTAAACCAAGAAACCAATCTGCCTCCAATAAATTGGCAGCTTCCACTAGTGCTTTTCCTGTCTATTTTGTATCCTGCAAAATCTGCATCTGAGTAACCTATTAGCTTAAAATCTGATTTTCAAGGATACCACAATCCTAGATCAGCTGTACCCTTGAGGTACTTGAAAATTCTTTTCACAGCTATTAAAAGAGGTTCTCTTGGATCACCCTGAAATCTTGCACAAAGACAGGTAGCATACATGATATCAGGTCTACATACATTAAATAGAGTAAAATTCCAATCATACCTCTGTAGTTAGTAATATCTACTGATGCTCTAGTATCTTTATCTAACTTGGTTGCAGTGGCCATGGGAGTGGATGCAGTTGAACAATATTGCATTCCAAATTTCTTGAGTAAATTTCTGGTGTACTTAGATTGATTTATGAAAGTACCTTCTTCATTTTGCTTGACTTGAAGTCCCAGAAAATAGCTAAGTTCTCCCATCATACTCATTTGATATTTTGACTGCATTAGCTTTGCAAACCTTTCACAGAGTTCGACATTTGTAGAACCAAAGATGATATCATCAACATATATTTGTACCAAAAGTAAATCCTTTCCATGGTTCAGGTAGAACAGAGTTTTATCAATTGTGCCTCTGGTAAATCCACTTTCTAGAAGAAATTTAGCTAAAGTCTCATACCATGCTCTTGGAGCTTGCTTAAGGCCATAAAGTGCTTTATCAAGCCTGTAGACATGATTAGGAAATTTTGGATCCATAAATTCTAGAGGTTGTTCAACATATTCCTCTTCTTCCAATTCTCCATTGAGAATAACACTTTTCTCATCCATTTGAAAGACTTTGAACTTCTTGTGAGTAGCATAAGCCAAAAAGATTCTTATGGCTTCCAATCTAGCAACTGGAGCAAATGTTACATCATAGTCAATACCCTCCTGTTGAGAGTAACCGTTAGCAACCAGCCTTGCTTTGTTTCTCATAATTATGCCATCACTGTCAGTTTTGTTTCTGAAAACCCATTTTGTGCCAACAATGGATCTGTTCTTTGGTCTTGGAACTAGGGTCCAAACTTTATTTCTTTCAAATTTATTTAAATCTTCCTGCATTGCTTGCACCCAATCAACATCTTGAAGAGCTTCATTCACTTTTTTTGGTTTAGTCTGAGATAGAAAGGAATGATATAGACATTCATTTAATGTTGATGTTCTAGTTCTGACACCTGCTTCAGGATCTCCAATTATCAGGTCAGGTGTGTGTGATTTAGTCCACTTTCTTACGGATAGAAGTTGATCTCTAGAACTGGATCCTCCCCTATGATCCATGCTGTCTCCATCAGCATTTTCTGATGCTTCCCCTAAAGTTATGCTCTATGAAATTTCAAAATTAGATTTGGATCCTTCAGGAATTGAAGAATCAGAGTTTCCAGAATTATCAGAATTTGGCTCATCAGAACTTGATGAATCAGAACTTGAAGAGCCAGTGACAGGTTTTGATGCTTCTTGAGAGTCTTGAGATGTGGTAGGATCATTAGCTTGCTCCTCCTGAATAGGTGCATTTTCCCTTGGAGTAGTTACCACAGTTTCAATGACATCAGAATTTAACCCGTTAGAACTTACAGGATCAAGATTTAGGTCATCAGAATTTACAGAATCAGAATTTAAATCTTCATTTTCAAATCTCAGCTGATCATGATCATTAAAATCTTCAAGTCCAGTAATCTTTTTATCATCAAAAGATACATTGATAGATTCTATAACTGTTAGGGCGAAAACACGCACTAATATTCACGCAAGTATACGCGTTCGCAAGTAATATAGAATATTTTCTAGTTCGTTCCCTCAGAGACTCAGACTGAATTATTGTCTAATTAAACTCACTCACCAATGTATGATTACTTCTCAATGTTAAGACACTAACACTTAAAATTGTTGATTAAATATTAACTACAATTAACTACTTAATTAATCACTTAACTAACACTTCAATTTATCAATAATAAAACACTCATGAGATCACAACTTCATTATTACTTCCTTCTATAGCCATTATTATTACCTTTAACATGTGACAGTGATGATATTAATCGAATAACACGAAACTGATAAAAGCCAACTTTCATTGTACTAATACCATTCTACCAAGCATCCACAATTAAGATAAAAGTTGAATAGTCATCAATTATGTTGAGTTCCTATATGTCTACAGAAATTGACAACACAACGATTTAAACACAAGTTATTCCTTTTGATTACATAGGGCAAGTAAAACTGTTAGAGTTACCCACTAATCATGCACAACATACATGAACCTATGCTAGCATGGCAAGTTCTAAATCTCAAGATCCACCGTCGCTTCACAAGAGATTAACACCCTATCTTATATGTTCGCGACGCACATAAGACGAATACGCACAACCAATACCAGATATCATGCAATCATCACACACTAAAGTATTAAACAATTAACTAAAGAATTCCATAATAAATCCGTTGCAACCCCATGATCACGATTAGCCCATAATAGCACTTATCGTCATCATGGGTTCATATGAAATCATGATAAACAAACACAATAAAATAATAACTAAACTAATTATATTAAAACAGAGTACGTCACAAGAGTAAATAAGTTCAAAGCAAGAAAACTAGCATCCAACGTTACAACGAAACAAGAATCATAAGAAGATATGCTTCCTCTTCGTTGCAGTGTGCTAAATCGGTCTTCTTCCTTATCTCCTTCGCTCCTTGCGTAAAAACACAATCTTCTTCTATCCACACTTGTGAAAACGTCTCAAATCTACTTATATAATAGTCCCATAAAACTCAGATTACATAGAAGTGGAAACCAAACAGAAGTAGAAGTCCTAAAATAATTTGTCTTTTTTCCCGACCCTGCACGGCCGCTCAGCATAGCTGAGCAGGCGCTCAGCTTGCTGCGCGGCCGCTCAGCAATGCTGAGCGGGCGCTCAGACCTCTACTGGAAAAAATCTGATTTTGCTCCGTTTCTTCGCCGTAATCTGCCCGTTTCTTTCCTCTCGCAATGGTGAACACATGCCAAGGCTTATTCTTGATGATTCCTCCCCCGAAATGCAACTAAAACCCTGAAATGCATAAACACTAGAAAAACGCATCAAATACACAAAATACTTGATTTCAAGACACCAATTTAAGCCATTTTAAGACGTTCTAAGTGGTATAAAATGCCACTTATCACACCCCCAAACTTAAATCGATGCTTGCCCTCAAGCATCACAGACTCAAAAACAAATAAAACATGCATGAATGCAATCTATATGAAAATGCAGCGATCCCCCTTACTACAATTAACCAACCAAATTGCCACATCTCAACGAATGCAGTTAGGCAACTGAAGATCAATAAACTCATGCAAACGGACATACAGCCAGAAATGTGGTGTGTGCAAATGCTTAACAGATATGCTTCGGAACTAGACCAATTACTATGACTAGACTATCCTCAAGGCAATCCTACAATTATACAAAGAATAAAAAATTCTAGGCACAAAGTGATATACAACACTACAAGAACTCTGGAGCTTATTACGGAATCGTGCTTTTTATTTACAATTCAAATGCTTATTTGACCGTGCAATGAGTGAGGTCCACAAAAGACTTATACGATGGTATCCATGTAACGAGCGTTAGGTTAGCGGATCCCAGACTCTAAAAGCCTTAGGTCACTAGGCACAAATTCCCCTAAGAACTTAATAACTCGAATACCAAAGAGCACACTCTTGATCAATTATGCATAAACTAATTTTTTTTTAATAACTTCTGAGCAAGTGCGTTTCGCTCCATCTTGCTCAACCCTAGACTACTCGCACCATATGCGAGCCGACTACTAGCCATTTGATGCCTAGCCACAACTTCCATATTTTTTTTTCTCCAAAATTTTTTCTCTTTCATGCCTTTATCACTAAGAACCTATAATCGAATTCTAAGCATAATAAGTAGATTGACCTTGAAAACAACCTAATCATAACAACAATCTAGCCCTTACGCATTCTCTAAGACTTAGTGGACTTACAATTGTTTCTAGCATGCATATCAACCTACACAACTTAATATCACTTTAATGCTATCACTACACTCGCATCAATATCATAATTCAGTCGATAAATCATTGCAAAAGGGATCATGGTAAATACATGAGCTACATGACATTCATAACAAAAAAAAACTATATGGCATAAATTATGCAACTATATGAACTAAACTATCATGAATATGCAACTATATGACACACACACAATATTCCTTAACTACCACCCCCAAACTAAAAATCTTCACTGTCCTCAGTGAAAGTAGTAGAAAGGAACACAGGGTATACCTACTCGGAGTCATCATCATCATCACCCTTAGTGGGTGGAGTATCAGGCGGCGGGTATGCAGAGTCCTCACCAAAAACTGGCCACTGGATATCAGCTCAAGGCCCCGAAAAGCAGTCCTTAATGCAAGGGTGAGCTCCTGAGCAAACCTGCTCTGCGTCTCATATATGGCATCCATCCGCCGTGAAAGCCTCCTATACTGGGCATCACCCATCCCAGCACCCTCCTGAGCTCTCGAAGAACCAGCCTCATTACGCCCTGGCCTAGCCATAGTAGCACCTCGTGCTGGACGCCCTCCTGGAAGATGATAACTCAGCCCATGATCCTCAGGCTCACCACTGGTCCACTCCTGCATCCCATTCAGAGTGCCAGAATCAATCGGAGCTGCTGGCAACTGCAACTGCTCATGAGCCGGCCAGTTCACTCCCACTGCTCGGCATAGCTTCGTAACCGTAGATGCATAAGGGATGTTCATATGTTTCGCTCCCCTCAAAAACTTCAGAATTCCTTGGTAGATAAACTCACCAAGGTCCACATAGTATTCCTCATTCAGAATTCCCCACAACAACTGTGCTCTCTCAACTGTGACCTCGTGTGCATGCGAAGAAGGCAAAATATTAGCACAAATAAATGCATTCTATGCACGGGCATACCTGTTCATGGCAATTGCCGGAAAGTGACGATACTCATTAGTGCCGGTCCTGCAGGTCCAAACTGTGCCCGGTCGACAGAGAGTCGCACAAATTAAATCCAAGTCAAAATCCTCAGCAGTCTTTTCATTCCAGTTCTCCTCCTCGGGCTTCCTCTCTCGCTGTCCAATCACACGGCGAATCGCCGCAGGATGATAATCAATCGTCAGCCCACGGACCACAGAAAACCCATTCTTTTTAGCCTTCGCGTTCGCGTAGAACTCGTGAACAACGCTCATCGGTACAGCTTCAAGTGATTCACAAAAAGCTATCCACCCCTTCTCTGCAATCATGGGCAGCAACTCACCATCCCTCCCCGATGGTAAAAACCCCCTCTCCTTCAGAATCGGCTTCCCCAACAGCCTAGTGTACTCCTCCTCCGCGGCTCTGTCAGTTAACCGAGGCCTTGCAGCAGTACCCCTTGATGAATCAGCAGTAGGAACTGTGCAGCTGCTGTCAATAGTGCGTGCTCTCTTGGGTGCCATTGATTCGTGAATAAAAGTGTGTAAGAACTGATTTTTGATATTTGTGATAGGTTTTAAGTGTAGGAAGTTTTGTGGGAGATATGTAGGATAGGTGTATGTATATATAGGGTGTGGATTAGATTAGGGTTTGGGAATTAAGGGGTAAAATGATGGGGTAGTGGTAACAAATCGTGGGTTTATGGGCTAAAACTGTTTTTGTGTTTGTTTTTTTTTCTGAACTGTAAAAAAAATTCTGGTACTAGACCCCTGAGCGGTCGCTCAGCAAAACTGAGTGGGCGCTCAGCTTGCTGCGCGGTCGCTCAGCTTGCTGCGCGATCGCTCAGCAAAGCTGAGCGGGCGCTCAGGGGGTCACTGGAATTTTTTTTTCAGCCCCTGTTTTCTGATTTTTTTGTGTTTTTGGATAGGTTATTAACTTCTAAGGGTTCCTGTAACAACAATTCATGGGTTGCCTCCCACGCAGCGCTTCTTTTTCGTCATTAGCTTGACGTTTCGTACCCTTCTCAAGTAGTCAACAAAATGGCACTAACCACTTCTCGGTTTGCCATGTTCCCATAGTAGTGCTTCAACCGCTGACCGTTAACCTTGAATGCTTGGTCCGGATCATTCTCAAAAATTTCCACCGCTCCATGTGGAAACACAGTTTTGACAATAAAAGGTCCAGACCACCTTGATTTCAACTTCCCAGGAAAAAGTCGGAGCCGAGAGTTGAATAAGAGAACTTGTTGCCCTGGCACAAATAACTTAGGATGTAGCTTCCTATCGTGCCACCTCTTCACCTTTTCCTTATACATTTTGTTATTCTCGTACGCTTGAAGTCGAAATTCATCAAGTTCATTGAGCTGAAGCATTCTTTTCTTACCAGCTGCATCTAAATCCAGGTTCAACTTCTTCAATGCCCAGTAGGCCTTATGCTCAAGCTCCGCAGGTAGATGACATCCCTTACCGTACTCCAACTGAAACGGTGACATCCCAAGTGGAGTTTTGTATGCTATTCTGTAAGCCCAAACAGCTTCATCAAGCTTTAAAGACCAATCATTCCTTGACGGACAAACAACCTTCTCTAGAATGCGCTTTATCTCTCTGTTAGACACTTCCGCTTGACCATTTGTTTGCGGATGATAGGCAGTAGCTACTCGATGATTCACATTATAACGCTGCATCATAGAAGTGAACTTACGGTTGCAAAAATGCGATCCTTCATCACTTATGATTACCCGAGGTGTTCCAAACCTTGTGAAAATTTGCTTATGAAGAAAATTTAGCACAGCCTTTGCATTATTTGTCGGTAAAGCTTTAACTTCGACCCATTTTGAGACATAATCGACTGCCAGCAAGATGTACTGATTATTACAAGACGAGATAAAAGGCCCCATGAAATCGATTCCCCACACATCAAAGACCTCGACTTCAAGCATCACATTTAATGGCATCTCATCCTTCCTTGACAAATTTCCCACTCTTTGGCAACGATCACACCTTAAAATAAACTGATGAGCATCCTTGAACAAAGTAGGCCAGAAAAAACCTGCTTATAGAATACGAGCTGCCGTCTTCTCACCACCATAGTGTCCAACATAAACCGTGGAATGGCAGTCTCGTAATATCCCCTCCGTCTCACAGAACGGGATACATCTCCTGATAATCTGGTCAGCTCCCTGTCTAAACAAATATGGTTCATCCCACATATACCACTTCACCTCATGCAGAAACTTCTTCTTTTGAGCGGATGTCAAATTAGGAGGCATTATATTGCTGACGAGATAGTTTACAATATCTGCAAACCATGGTTCTTCCTCCTGAATTGCAAACAACTGCTCATCCGGAAAAGATTCATTGATTAACGTCCTATCTTGTGAAGTAGAATCGGGATTCTCCAATCTAGAGAGATGGTCAGCTACTTAATTCTCAGTACCTTTTCTATCTTTGATCTCTAACTCAAATTCCTGAAGTAAAAGCACCCAACGAATGAGTCTCGGCTTCGAATTCTTCTTGGAAACTAGATAGCGAATAGCTGCATGATCAGTGAATACTGTTACTTTCGTACCAAGTAGATACGATCGAAATTTCTCAAAACCAAAGACTATAGCCAAAAGCACCTTCTCAGTAGTGGTGTAGTTCAATTGGGCACCATTTAAAGTCTTACTCGCATAGTAGACCACATGGAAGAGGTTTTTCTTGCGCTGTCCCAGAACTGTACCTACCGCATAATCACTCGCATCACACATCATCTCAAACGGTTCTGTCCAATCTGGTACTGTAATAACTGGTGCAGTGATCAAACTCTTCTTGAGAGTCTCGAATGCTGCCAAACATTCATCATCAAATTTGAAAGGCACATCTTTCTCAAGCAAATTGCACAACGGCTTAGATATCTTTGAAAAATCCTTGATGAATCGCCGATAAAAACCCGCATGACCAAGAAAACTACGGATTCCTTTCACAGAATTAGGTGGGGGAAGATTTTCAATGACTCCCACCTTGGCCTTGTCCACCTCCAGACCCTTGCTAGAGACCTTATGCCCAAGGATAATGCCTTCACGCACCATAAAATGACATTTCTCCCAATTGAGCACCAAATTAGTTTCCACGCATCTTTTGAGTACGGCGCGCAGATTATTCAAACATTCATCATATGAGTGTCCAAAGACGGAGAAGTCATCCATGAACACTTCGACGTTTTTTCCAATCATGTCAGAGAATATAGCCATCATACATCTCTGAAAAGTGGCCGGGGCGCCACATAACCCAAATGAAACTCTGCGAAAAGCAAACGTGCCAAATGGACAAGTGAAGGTAGTCTTTTCCTGATCCTCTTGTGCAATACAAATCTGATTATACCCGGAATAACCATCCAGAAGACAAAAATACTCATGACCCGCCAATCTGTCAAGCATCTGATCAAAAATGGAAGAGGGAAGTGATCCTTCCTTGTGGCTTTGTTCAATTTTCTATAATCCATGCATACTCTCCATCCTGTAACTGTTCGAGTAGGGATGAGCTCATTCTTTTCATTTGCGACCACAGTGATACCTCCTTTCTTAGGTACACATTGTACGGGGCTCACCCACGAGCTGTCAGAAATAGGATAAATGATGCCTGCATCCAGCCATTTCAGAATTTCTTTCTTCACCACTTCCTTCATAATGGGATTCAGTCTTCGCTGCTGTTCCACAGTTGGCTTACTACCTTCCTCTAGCAGAATTTTATGCATACAATATGAAGGACTTATCCCCTTGATGTCTGCTATGGTCCATCTTATAGCCGATTTGAATTCTCTCAAAATCCTTAAGAGCTTGTCTTCCTCACTTCCTAAAAGGTCAGATGAAATAATAACAGGTAACGTAGATGAATCACCTAAAAAAGCATACCTCAAGTGTTCAGGTAATGGCTTGAGCTCCAAGGTAGGTGCTTCCTCTATTGATGGTTTGAGCTTCCCTTCAGCGTTCTTAAGGTCAGAAGTACCAAGAGATTCAAATGGTATGTCCATCTTTCGCTTCCAGGGAGAAGCGTTCAGATATTGTAATTGCTCGTTGCCATCTTCATCATCGCTGTCAAAATACCCCACTAAGGCCTTTTCCAATGCATCAGACATTACCATGTGATCGAGTTCTGAAGTAACCGCAGAATCAATCACATCCAATTTTAAGCACTCCTCATCTTCTGTAGGGAATTTCATTGCCTTGAATACATTGAAGGTCACATCCTGATCTTGGACTCGCATAGTAAGTTCACCTTTTTGCACATCTATCAAGGTACAGCCAGTAGCCAAGAAAGGCCTTCCCAAGATTATGAGAATCTTCTTATCTTCCTCAAAATCTAGAATAACAAAATCTGCAGGAAAGAATAGCTTATCCACCTTGACGAGCACATCCTCAACTATGCCCCTTGGGTAAGTAATGGAACGGTCAGCCAATTGTAGCGACATGTATGTGGGTTTTGGATCAGGCAGATCCAGCTTTTTAAAGATCGACAACGGCATCAGATTAATGCTCGCTCCCAAATCACAAAGGCACTTGTCAAAAGTCAGATTGCCAATGGTGCAAGGAATGGTGAAGCTTCCTGGATCTTTCAGTTTTGGTGGTAACTTTTGCTGCAGAACAGCGCTGCATTCTTCCGTGAGAGCAACGGTTTCAAGATCATCCAGTTTCACCTTCCTTGAAAGAATAGTCTTCATAAACTTCGCATAACTAGGCATTTGTTCCAGAGCCTCAGCGAAAGGTATATTGATGTGAAGTTTCTTGAACACCTCCAGAAACTTCCCGAACTGTCTATCCAGCTTTTGTTGCTGCAATCTCTTAGGAAAAGGTGGTGGAGGATAGAGCTGTTTCTCCCCTGTATTAGCCTCAGGCAGAGTGTGTTCAACAGTAGTCTTCCTTGGTTCCGCCGCTTTCTCCTTTTGCTTAGATTCTTCATCTCTAATTTCAGCTTCTACTTCTTTTGCCTTTTCAGCATCAGCCACTTTTCCAGACCTTAAGGTAATAGCCTTGACTTGCTCTTTAGCTTCCTTCCTGCCTGGTACTTCCGTGTCACTGGGAAAAGTGCCAGGTTGACGATTGAGCACTGTATTGGCTAATTGACTGATTTGATTTTCCAAGGTCTTGATAGAAACCGCCTGACTCTTGCACAACAGCTTAAGTTCCTCAAAATCAGCACTAGTAGGTGCAGCTGTACTTCCCTGTTGAGGATATGATTGCCTTGTAGCATACTGCTGTGGTTGCTGGAATCCAGGTGGGTTAAACTGTTTACTCACTCCTTGCTGATATGGTGGCTGAATAGCATTCTGATTATTCCCCTAGCTGAAATTTGGATGATTTCTGTTGTTAGGATGATAGGTCGCTGGCACAGGCTGCTGTTGTCGCTGATAGTTATTCACATACTGAACATGATTCGTTGACAAGAGAACACTGATCCGTAGCATGAGAACCTGCACAAATCTCACAAACCATAGCTATTTGATTTACTCCATATGTAGCCAGAGAATCAACCTTCATTGATAGCGCTTGGAGCTGGGCTGCAATAGCGGTGGCTGCATTAACTTCCAGAATACCTGCTACCTTGCTTGACGTCATCCTCTGAGTTGGGTTTTGATGCTCATTTGCAGCCATCGTCTCTATAAGATTATACGCCTCAGTATAGCTTTTAGCCCATAAGGCGCCTCCAGCTGCTGCATCGAGCATGGGCCGAGATTGGGCCCCCAAACCATTATAGAAACCAGTGATCACCATCCAATCCGGTATTCCATGATGTGGACATTTTCTCAACATTTCCTTGTAGCGTTCCCAAGCCTCGCACATAGATTCTGTAGGTTGCTGCGCAAACTGAGTAAGAGCACTCCTCATAGCAGCAGTCTTTGCCATCGGATAAAACTTCACCAAAACCTTTTGCGCAAGATCTTGCCACGTAGTGATGGACCCAGCTGGTTCAGAATGTAACCAATCTTTAGCCTTGTCCCTCAGTGAGAATGGGAAAAGCCTCAACTTGATAGCCTCATCAGTCACGCCATTATACTTAAAAGTGCTGCAGATCTCGACAAAATTCCTTATGTGCATGTTGGGGTCTTCAGTTGTCGCTCCTCCAAAAGAAACAGAATTCTGCACCATCTGAATAGTGCCCGGCTTGATTTCAAAGGTGTTAGCTTGAATAGCCGGATGAAGGATGCTTGACTGAATGTCATCAATTTTAGGCCGAGAAAAATCCATAAGAGCTGGATCAGCTTGAACAATACGATCTCCCATGTTTACTGGTTCTTTCTGCTCAGTTCCTGAATCCGAATCCTCAAAATCTAACTTCTCCGGAATATCAAGAACTTCGTCTGTCTCCTCAGCTGTATCTAAATTCCTCTTGCAAGCACGAGAACGAGTTTGCATAAACGCTTGCTAAAGTACCTGAAACACAACCGGAAAAAAAATAAGTAACTACTACGTCCTAATCACTGAGTCCTAATGACCAATGATGGTAAGTACATAAACTAAACAAATACGCCGAGTCCCCGGCAGCGGCGCCAAAAACTTGTTAGGGCGAAAACACGCACTAATATTCATGCAAGTATACGCGTTTGCAAGTAATATAGAATATTTTCTAGTTCATTCCCTCAGAGACTCAGACTGAATTATTGTCTAATTAAACTCACTCACCAATATATGATTACTTCTCAATGTTAAGAGACTAACACTTAAAGTTGTTGATTAAATATTAACTACAATTAACTACTTAATTAATCACTTAACTAACACTTCAATTTATCAATAATAAAACACTCATGAGATCACAACTTCATTATTACTTCCTTCTATAGCCATTGTTATTAACTTTAGCATGTGACAGTGATGATATTAATCGAATAACACGAAACTGATAAAAGCCAACTTTCATTGTACTAATACCATTCTACCAAGCATCCACAATTAAGATAGAAGTTGAATAGTCATCAATTATGTTGAGTTCCTATATGTCTACAGAAATTGACAACACAATGATTTAAACACAAGTTATTCCTTTTGATTATATAGGGCAAATAAAACTGTTAGAGTTACCCACTAATCATGCACAGCATACATGAACCTATGCTAGCATGGCAAGTTCTAAATCTCAAGATCCACCGTCGCTTCACAAGAGATTAACACCCTATCTTATATGTTCGCGACGCACATAAGACGAATACGCACAACCAATACTAGATATCATGTAATCATCACACACTAAAGTATTAAACAATTAACTAAAGAATTCCATAATAAATCCGTTGCAACCCCATGATCACGATTAGCCCATAATAGCACTTATCGTCATCATGGGTTCATATGAAATCATGATAAACAAACACAATAAAATAATAACTAAACTAATTATATTAAAACAGAGTACGTCACAAGAGTAAATAAGTTCAAAGCAAGAAAACTAGCATCCAACGTTACAACGAAACAAGAATCACAAGAAGATATGCTTCCTCTTCGTTGCAGTGTGCTAAATCGGTCTTCTTCCTTATCTCCTTCGTTCCTTGCGTAAAAACACAATCTTCTTCAATCCACAATGCTGAGCGGGCGCTCAGACCTCTACTGGAAAAAATCTGATTTTGCTCCGTTTCTTCGCCGTAATCTGCCCGTTTCTTTCCTCTCGCAATGGTGAACACATACCAAGGCTTATTCTTGATGATTTCTGCCCCGAAATGCAACTAAAACCCTGAAATGCATAAACACTAGAAAAATGCATCAAATACACAAAATACTTGATTTCAAGACACCAATTTGAGCCATTTTAAGATGTTCTAAGTGGTATAAAATGCCACTTATCAATAACAACCCTTGTTCTTAAATTATAGACTTTGAAGGCTTTTGGGGAAAGTGGATATCCAACAAAAATTCCTTCATCAGCTTTTAGATCAAATTTTGACAGCTATTCAGGATGAGTCTTAAGAACAAAACACTTGTGTAACACCCCCAGATCCGGGGTCGGGGATCCGGGTCGTCACGGTCTTTCTTTCCACCATATCACTTCACTTAATTAATAATAACCTTATGCTGTGTGTAACACCCCCAGATCCGGGGTCGGGGATCCGGGTCGTCACGGTCTTTCTTTCCACAATATCACTTCACTTAATTAATAATAATAACCTTATGCTGTGACCCCACACTAACACACACCACAACCCGTTATAGTCTCAGAGATGAAATTTAAATAAGTACAAGTCTTTGAATCCACAATTTAAAAGTTATTACAACCCAAAATGATTACTTGATAAATTTACAGTTAATTGCCATTATCTACCACAAGTTATAATTATACATAATTTGATTCTAAAAAAATAGAATGCCTGATCTACCAATAGATCTACCTCTGCAGCTATAGCAGCCACACCATCATCGGGAAGACGCGGGATGCTTCTCACGCGCTTGCGCTGGGTCTGCTGGAGTCTGGCCATCTTTCCTAACTGTTGTTGTGTGATGAAGAAATAAAGCAAGAGTGAGCCTTACAGCTCGCAAGATAATATGTAGTGATAACAATAATATAAGTATCTAAATGGATACTTACTAGAATCTTTTATCATGAGTAAGATAATTACTTACTAGATATAAGTAAAAACAAGGGATGAAGTTACCAAATACTTCACTATACTTATATCATTTAAAAAGCTACTTGAACTACCACTGTTCAAAGTATAATGAGCTTTCAACAGTTCATCACATAGATGAGACTACAAGACAAGATTTGAATAGATTAAATCTTTAAAATATCATCAAAATAAAATGAAGTTACGAGATACTTCATTTGATGTAAACATCATTTTGAAAACTTGACCCTGCCAACACTCAACAATCGCCCAACCGTAGCCTTTCTATCGAAATGCTCTGGGTAGTGTTGCAGAAATATCCAATTGGATGATGAACTCATTACGGGAGTTTGCCGCGCCAGGAAGACCACTTACGATGATCAGTCGTAGTAGTGCAACCCCACCATTTTCTACATGTAGAGGAGAACCTGTCGGATTTACTTGTCAACCGAACACTGAACTCCTAAGGAATGGACCGCCTTAGCGGAACTTCCAGGCCATTTGGGCCAATATAATAAGGCTGGGCCGGCGCTACTCGGCCACTTACGCCACTCCTAGTTCAGATGAAATCCATGACTCTGAAACGTAAAGCTCGTCCCCACTTTCCCCAAGTAGAAACTTGTTGATACGGCTCCACCAAGAAGTCGTATCTATTTGGAAAGGAGAACTCACCGATATTTCCCAGGCGATGCCTGTTAATGGATTAACTTGTTCCAAGAATTTTACTTCCCGAGTGTTGGGTAAGTAATCAATTCATTTATCAAAACAGCAACCTCATTGCGAATATAAAACACACCACAGAGCCGGATCCCTCAGGTTTTGAGCGAGTATTTAAATCCCCTTCGAAAGGAGGATCTTAAAAAAATGAGTTTTGGGATCCGCTCTAACTTTTAAAAATCATTTTGAAGACTCGCAAAACATTTTTAAGAATGTTTGGAGTGAAGCTGATTTAATGAAGTAAATCAGTCCCCAGAATATTTAGAAAATGTCTGAATATTATTATTTAAATAATATTCCCATAAAAATAATCTTTATAAAATAATTGAAGTAGAAGTATTAAAACTTATACTTGAAATGAATAGCAAATAATCAAAGATATACTTATACGAAAGTAATATCTTTATTTGAATAATCAAAAATAAGTTTGATTATCGACACCTTATTCTTTAATAAAATAAAGAATATATCTCAGCAAATAATCGGAGTCATAGATCCTCAAATGAATATTCAAATAATATTCAATAAATAAAATAAGCTGAGTCATAATACCTCGAATGAATATTATAAATAATATTCATTAAATAAAATAAAGGAGTCATACATCCTCAAATGAATGTCCAAGTAATATCCAATAAATAATGTAAAGGAGTCATACGCCTTCGAATAATATTCGAAATAATATTCAATAATAAAATAAAGTTAAAGTTATCGAATAAACCTTATTCGATTAATAGTTTTAAAAACTATATCCATATATATATATATAAATAAATATATATATATATATATAATATACTCGGGAACATCGACTCCCGGTTTAGAAATATGTTCACCTTTTATCCCCTATACTAAGGGTATACGCAACTACTTGCTTATTTCTAGCATAGGTATTATGCAACTATAAGCATTGAAATCAACAGATAGATAACCAGATTACGAAACAGACATGCATATATACCATATTAGCATGCTCCAATATATCGTAAAATTTGCTAATAACAATCATGCAATATCACAAGATAATGCATATACATATATTTACATCACAACAACAGTATAACGGGTAGAAAACTTGCCTGAGCGACTGGGGTTACGAATGGCTCGGGACGAGTCTGGTAACCTATAAACAACAAGTAAGTTGGAATTAAACCAAAGTCACTTGTAAATCTATACTTTAACTAACTTAGACTCTAACGCTTGTTTTGCACTCACTGATTCGCTTAAGCCACTCGGGTACCCTCGGCTCCACCATTTTTAATAATTTAACCTTTACGAGTTTTAAAGCGATTCCTTCGCGAGTGTCTTACCAACTGCCTAACACACTTACCATAAATGTTTCATACATTAATTAACCCTTTTTGGTCTTTAACCTATGTTTCAAAGTAAGGCGAGGGGAAAAGTTTCGTTCGCGAAACGCCGTTACTTGAAACGGTCGTTTCTCCTAAACCGTGCATCGGAATCGAACGAACTACATATCAAAACGAAGCTCGTAACATGAGCTATCTAAAAATGGCAGTGGTCATAAACTAGCAGGGGGTTCTCGGGTCCTAATGTTATGCACAAAAACAGTCTAAAGAAAATCGGACGTTACGACGGCTATGTTTACGCGTTTTCCCAATTTTAAACCATTCAATACCAACCACAAATCAACCCCAAATCAATCATACAACCAATATCCCTCCAAACCACATCATAACAGCCCCAACAAATCCACATTAACCATTTATACTTATTCCTCACATGAACTGAAAGCTTTACTTAGGTTCTTTAACTAATTACCAAGATTTACAACTCCAACAATGCAACAAAACCAACTAATCTCTACAAACTCAACCAAACTTCAACCAATCAAGCATCATGCTTCACATATGCTATATCAAACACATTCAATCCTAATTACTCAAAACTAAAGCTAGGGTTTGTAGTTTATACCTTCCTTGGAGAGTGGAGAATCAAGAGAATGGCTTGGAATCACCTTTAAAGCCCTTATCCAAGCTTAATCTAAACAAAACTTCAAGAACACAAATTTTAGTTCTTGAAAACACTATTCACCATCTTCTTTCATGATTTATAGAAAAAGATTGGCTTGGAATTAGAAGCTTAAACTTATAGGAAGTATGTAACTATCCATGGGGAAGCTTAGATAATTACCTTGCTAAATAGTAAGTGGAGGAGCTTGGACTTTCATTTTTTTAAGAAAAAACCCGAGAGCATGAAGAAGAAGAAGAGAGATTTTTGTGTTTTGGCTTGATTTGCTTTTGGTTGGTTGATTTTTGTTGTTTGCTTTAGTGAATTACCTAGTTGCCCTTGGTTTTGTGTGGTTAAAAAGTCACCACATCTCCTTCCTTTCTTGTCATGCCTATGTCATCCTCGTGATGTAATCCTCCCCTCCTTATCCTCTTTCTATTGGTTGGATGACATCATTCCCACTAATCCCTTTGATTAACTTCCTAATCGTTTGCCTAATGACCGCTGATCTGTTATACGGTTCGCTTAACTTTCGTTTTCGTTTATCGTTTGAGGGATCATACCCGGGATCTTATTACTTAGGTTCCCTTAACCTTTCTCAATATATTGTATTCCTTTTATGATCCTCTCTTATAATCCTTTAATTTAAATCCTTTTTATCCTATTACCTTATACTCGATTCTTTCCGTATCTAGTGGATTTCCGGGAAAAATCAAAGTGTTCGGATTTGGATTCTGACGATCTTTACATACACTTATATACCACATAGAGTACTAATAATATCCCATAAGATCAATAACAGAACCCCTACATAGCGTGGCATGAAAAGTTTTCTCGTTCAGCAAAAACACTATTCATAAGGGTTTCAAAATTTCTCAAAAATTGGGGTTATTACAGTCTCCCCTCCTTAAAAGGATTCCGTCCCGGAATCAGATAGAAAACAAAGGGGGATACCTTCTTAATATTGCACTTTCTAACTCTCAAGTCAATTTTCCCACATTGTGGTTCTACCATCAAACTCTGCTTAGTTTGATAATCCTTCTCCTAAGCACTTGTTCCTTTTCACTCTATAACCTTTCCTGGTTGCTCCATATAGGTTACGTCGGGTTGTATATCTATGCGCTCATATGCCTCTATTTATCTGGCATCTGAATTACACTTCCTTAACATTGATACGTGAAACACGTTATGACCTGCTACATGTTCTTGGTTAGGGCTAGCTCATATGCTAACTTCCCAAACGTCTTAATATATCCAAGGGTCCAACAAATTGTAGACTTAGCTTTCCTTTCTTTCCGAACGTCATCAATCCTTTCCAAGGGATACCTATAACATTACTAGGTCCCCTATTTCATACTCTTTATCCTTTCGTGTCAAATCAACATACTTATCATGTCCATCTTGGGCTACTACCAGCCGTCCTCTGATTAGATCTATCATATCCTTGGTCCTTTGGACTACTGCGGGTCCGAGCATCTTGCGCTCTACAACTTCATCCTAATATAAGGGAGATCGACATTATCTTCCCTCAAGGATCTCATAAGGCGACATCTCGATAATGACATATGATCTATTGTCGTAAGATAACTCAATCCGCATTAAGTGATCATTCCAAATTCTTTCAAGTCTATTGCACAGACTCTCATTATAGCTTTTATCATTAGAACTTTTGCTTCTCAATACCCATTCTTTTCCAGTTCGTAATCGCTACTACCTTCCGTTCCTAATATTATACTGGTTATACTTTTGCTCGTTAGCGTTCCATAACCTTTTAATAACCACGTCAACCTTAATATCACGAATGTGTTCCCATTCCGCATACTACCACCACTTTATTACTCCTTTTTCAGTTGCTTCTATTTTCCAAAATTTGATCAATCAAATAGAAGTAAAGGAATTTGTTGAGAGATCACTAAGATCATGAACACTTGTTATATCGCATAGTTAGTACAGAAGGTGGCCAGCCTTTAGTACTTGACAAGCAATTAAACAATAGCTGGTATCCTACTAGGCTTCTATCACACAGATAGATAGTCATTCGGCAATACCTCCCCTTTCTGGAAGGGTTGTTCTTCTTAGCTTACATGAAATGAAAAGAAGAGAAAAGAACGAACTGAAGAGAATTGTATATATGAAAAAATATACTGCCACAAAATATCTGGCTTGGAATCTACCTCTGAACTATAGAGGTTTGTCATAGGAGAACAAAACATATATGTATTTATATCAACATCAAGTATTATAGCATCGTATTTCACGTGCCTAAATATTTTCGCTATCCCGTCCATCATTCTATGGACCCATGCCCTTCCTCGAGCTTATACACAATTACCTTTGAAACTCCCTCGACATCGAAAATCGAACCTGGGATCTCATTCTAGACATCATCGTTACTAGAATTCTATGCTTGCACCGCAACCTTCCTCGTATAATAATACGACTCTCTATTGATAAGAAAGAATAATTATTCACTAGGTAGATACTCTACTTAATTAGTCTATCAATGATAACTTATACACTACCACGACCCGATTAGTGGTACTCAATCTCAACACCCATTCCAATACAACTCTCACCGTTGTAATCAGCTCAATACTCGCAGAATCATTGCTGCCTTACTATGGTCCACCACTGACCTACTGTCGTCATTCATTTTCCATGAAGTCTTAATAGCTAACCATACGGAGTCCATACATGTCGTATCTAATTCTCCTAAGGAGTTAACATAACCACCAATCACAATTCATGAAGAACACTCCAAACTCTGACGTACTTTCATGACATGAAGCAGATAAAATTACAGAAGAGTTTCAATCAAAGCAACGATAGCAGGTTAATACCATTTTTAATCATATGCCTTAGATAGAAGACTTAACTCAAAGGTTCGTCTAGTCCTTTTTGGAAACATGGTCCTGGCTTATTCTCAAGATAGTACCTCCTAAGATAGATAGCCCATTCATGGCGATTACACGAATTAAACCTTTGCCAACTACTATTACGGTTGGGTATTGCACAGTCATCAGAAGGAATGTCAATCTTCCAAACCATAATACAATCTGCATAGCTTTAACCATCATCATTGTATTCCTTTGGCACAAGCGCCTATAATTATCCTCTTACTTTAAAGTGTCGGCCACCTCTTTGGCCTTTCCTGATAGTAAAATTTCCTTACAGTCAATGTCATTTTAACCACCTCCAAATAAATTTTTCCACCTTATTTCAATCACAGCTTATGTGAAGATGTTTTCCTTAAAATCTGATGAGTAAAAAAAAAATCACCATTTTTCCATAAGTTATTGCCTCAGTCTTTAGAGGTTAATCACTGTCATGACTGACTCTCAATCATAATTAGAACATCTTTTATCTTAAGTCCTAATTGCCCTGAACAATTTCGACCATTATTGGTTCGATCCATACCTTCTCGTGGTTTAACACGTGCCTCACTTGGCATCATTATAATTACGTCATATTTCCTTTATCAACATTTCTATTCTTGAGAATTTTGAATATTACCTTTCTCATTGCAAAACCTCTAAGGTTATCCTTGAATCGTTCCTCCTGTATTCCCTAGATACAGGGCATATCAAAATACCATATACTAATACTAGAATCATTGTCTATATACTTTTGAAAAAAAAAAAAAAAATTCTCCACTGATTCTTAAAGGTTGTTGTTACCTTAACCCTTTCCCAATCATACTGTCAAAACTCATACTGTCCCTATTAAGGGTGACATGCCAACCTTTATGCAGTCCCCTAGGATTCATTTTAAGTTACCAATGTTCTATTCTTAATTCCACCTTTAAAAGGTACCTGCATCCTTCTATGGATAACCCAAGTCATATATCCCTGATAAGGGTGTCCTATTCAATCATTTCCACCTCGATAGTCTATACCGAATTTCACAATAGCATCCTTATTCAAGTTAAGGTCAATCCACATGGCCTCCAAAAGATAAAAATGGTTATCCGCTTTTCTTTCCTGATTTGGTAATGATCACATGGATGATCTGGAAGATATTGGTCGTGTTCAACGTGAACTTCGTCTTAATAAATCCTTATTTACTTTTGTTGTTTATCTCAACAGTCATCTCAATGTTGGGATATCTTTCATACCTGGCGTCTCCCTTCCTGGGTATCAAGCCACCGGTCTTGCACTTCACATTCTTGAAGGTCACTTCCTTCATCCAATTTTCTTAATTTCTTACTTTCTTGTCTCCTCAGTCTATCTGCGTCTCATTATTTATCCTTCGAACTATCTCAAGGTTTCTTCGAATCCTCCCAACTTACAGGGGATAATATATATGTATCTCTTATGCCCTCAACCATCAATTTTAACTCATGGTGAATCACCCTCATCCTGACGATTACTTACTTTTCTATTTCTATTACTATGAGTCTTTAGGGTTTCCTCATACCCAACTCCCTTATCATTCCTCAAACTCTATTGCCTTTATATTCCTTCCCACTTCAGTTTCTTTTTATTTTCCTTTCTCTTATCATTATTTCACAAACCAATCACAATATAAGCATTGATTTCAAACATCCCGTCATTCTGGATTCATGTCCTCAGAACGAATCTTGACAACTTTTACAACTTAGATTCATAATTTATCATACTTGTCTGCCTTTGTTCTGGCTCTAAAGCTTTTACACTATCTCCTTATCTTTGGGAATTACTTTCCCGAAAACAATTGACTGGACTTAAATCAGTTTATTCTAACCTCTGGCTCCGTGCCTTTCTTGGTCTTTCACCAACGGGTGGTCTCTCTCTTGGGAGGGTAAGTGACAAAAACAGTCCTTTTGAGATTCGTCAATCATTTAGAATCTCAAATGATTCCTATATTTCCTTTAGCCAGGCTCTTGCCTCGGCTGGGTCAGCTTGTTCCTTGGAACTCTGAGAGCTTAGCGACTTAAAGGTCATGAAAGAATTTCCCACCGCACTGTCTCCTCAGGGTGGTGGTTGGGGATAATAGTCTAAGTTCTCTTTAGACAGGTCCATGAATTGCCGTATAGGGGTACCATCTCGGGTCTCCTTTCCTTACTCGACTTTTGTTTCCTCATTCTAAATATTTCTTCCTACTCCCCATAATTGGGGTCATCTTACATAATTTAAATCCTCATTTTCCACTTCATCATGTTATGGGTTCCTTTTGTCTTGGTGGCAACCTCCCTGACTATCACGTTCAGGGTTTGCTCTAACTCTTATTCCTCAAACTAGCTTTCATCTAAGATTTCATCTTTAAGCTCTTAAACATTTGGAACCCAAATTCTATAGGAATATCTCATTATTCCCTTATCATCTTTCTCGATCTTAATCTTTTATCTAATTGTTGGCTCTCTGCCTTCATTCATAACTTTTTCTGGCACAATATGATCTTTTCCAATAATTCGGGCTGTATTGCAATCTCAAACAGCTTTTCGGTACCGGCTCCGGTTACCTTCACTTCTATTTCCATTTTCTCAAAATCTCTTATAAACTCTCCAAAATACATTATCATCTTGAGTCTCTCCTTTTTTTACTAAGGGCATCAGCCACCATATTGGCTTTCCCCGAATGATAAAGAATCTCCCAATCATTATTCTTGATTAGCTCTAACTACCTCCTTTGGCATATGTTGAGCTCTTTCTACGTGAAAATGTACTAGAGCACTTATGGCTTAGGTAATTCTCGCACTTCTCTCCATACAAGTAGTGCCTCCAATCTTTAGGGTAAACTATTGCCACGAGCCTAAGCTCATGAGCGGGGATATCGAATTTCATACTACCTTAATTGTCTTGACATGTACGCGATTACCTTACCGTGCTGCATAAGCACACACCCTAAGCCCTTGTGCGAAGCGTCACTACACTTCACAAAATCTCCTTTTCCATCCGGCAACGCCAGCATAGGGGCCATCACCAACCTCTGCTTCAGTTCTTGAAAGCTGTTCTCGCATTTCTCTGTCCATTCGAACTTCTCAATCTTACGAGTAAGCCGCGTTAAAGGGGCTACTATCTTTACAACTTGAACGAACCTCCGGTAGTGACCGGCCAATCCTACCTCTGGTAGTCGACCTAACCATGGTCATCAATTCATCAGTGGTCCTTTATTCATTCTTGTCAGGATCCTCCATGGGATCCTTCTCAACAACTATCCCTTCTAGGATAACATCCTCAACCGCTACATCCTCAATATCAACATCATCCGGTCCCGCGTTAGGACGCTCTATCGGATCCATAATCTGATCCCCAATAAATAATAAAACATCATCGCGTTGATGTTCCTCAACTTCAGGGTTCGGAGTCCCGCTACCATATACGATAACGAACTACGCTTCTATCGCTACATTTATAAGGGTTCCCATAAGGGTTTTAACTGTCAGTGCTACGTTAGGTAGCCCGACTATGAACTTGGCAAGAGTTCTTATTATCTTAGTTAACTTATTATCTTAACGTCCCATCATCTCTGAGGTTTATAACGCTTGGCTCTGATACCACTTCTGTAACACCCCCAGATCCGGGGTCGGGGATCCGGGTCATCACGGTCTTTCTTTCCACAATATCACTTCACTTAATTAATAATAATAACCTTATGCTGTGACCCCACACTAACACACACCACAACCCGTTATAGTCTCAGAGATGAAATTTAAATAAGTACAAGTCTTTGAATCCACAATTTAAAAGTTATTACAACCCAAAATGATTATTTGATAAATTTACAGTTAATTGCCATTATCTGCCACAAGTTATAATTATACATAATTTGATTCTAAAAAAATAGAATGCCTGATCTACCAATAGATCTACCTCTGCAGCTATAGCAGCCACAACATCATCGGGAAGACGCGGGATGCTTCCCACGCGCTTGCGCTGGGTCTGCTGGAGTCTGGCCATCTTTCCTAACTGTTGTTGTGTGATGAAGAAATAAAGCAAGAGTGAGCCTTACAGCTCGCAAGATAATATGTAGTGATAACAATAATATAAGTATCTAAATGGATACTTACTAGAATCTTTTATCATGAGTAAGATAATTACTTACTAGATATAAGTAAAAACAAGGGATGAAGTTACCAAATACTTCACTATACTTATATCATTTAAAAAGCTACTTGAACTACCACTGTTCAAAGTATAATGAGCTTTCAACAGTTCATCACATAGATGAGACTACAAGACAAGATTTGAATAGATTAAATCTTTAAAATATCATCAAAATAAAATGAAGTTACGAGATACTTCATTTGATGCAAACATCATTTTGAAAACTTGACCCTGCCAACACTCAACAATCGCCCAACCGTAGCCTTTCTATCGAAATGCTCTGGGTAGTGTTGCAGAAATATCCAATTGGATGATGAACTCATTACGGGAGTTTGCCGCGCCAGGAAGACCACTTACGATGATCAGTCGTAGTAGTGCAACCCCACCATTTTCTACATGTAGAGGAGAACCTGTCGGATTTACTTGTCAACCGAACACTGAACTCCTAAGGAATGGACCGCCTTAGCGGAACTTCCAGGCCATTTGGGCCAATATAATAAGGCTGGGCCGGCGCTACTCGGCCACTTACGCCACTCCTAGTTCAGATGAAATCCATGACTCTGAAACGTAAAGCTCGTCCCCACTTTCCCCAAGTAGAAACTTGTTGATACGGCTCCACCAAGAAGTCGTATCTATTTGGAAAGGAGAACTCACCGATATTTCCCAGGCGATGCCTGTTAATGGATTAACTTGTTCCAAGAATTTTACTTCCCGAGTGTTGGGTAAGTAATCAATTCATTTATCAAAACAGCAACCTCATTGCGAATATAAAACACACCACAGAGCCGGATCCCTCAGGTTTTGAGCGAGTATTTAAATCCCCTTCGAAAGGAGGATCTTAAAAAAATGAGTTTTGGGATCCGCTCTAACTTTTAAAAATCATTTTGAAGACTCGCAAAACATTTTTAAGAATGTTTGGAGTGAAGCTGATTTAATGAAGTAAATCAGTCCCCAGAATATTTAGAAAATGTCTGAATATTATTATTTAAATAATATTCCCATAAAAATAATCTTTATAAAATAATTGAAGTAGAAGTATTAAAACTTATACTTGAAATGAATAGCAAATAATCAAAGATATAATTATACGAAAGTAATATCTTTATTTGAATAATCAAAAATAAGTTTGATTATCGACACCTTATTCTTTAATAAAATAAAGAATATATCTCAGCAAATAATCGGAGTCATAGATCCTCAAATGAATATTCAAATAATATTCAATAAATAAAATAAGCTGAGTCATAATACCTCGAATGAATATTATAAATAATATTCATTAAATAAAATAAAGGAGTCATACATCCTCAAATGAATGTCCAAGTAATATCCAATAAAAAATGTAAAGGAGTCATACGCCTTCGAATAATATTCGAAATAATATTCAATAATAAAATAAAGTTAAAGTTATCGAATAAACCTTATTCGATTAATAGTTTTAAAAACTATATCCATATATATATATAAATAAATATATATATATATAATATACTCGGGAACATCGACTCCCGGTTTAGAAATATGTTCACCTTTTATCCCCTATACTAAGGGTATACGCAACTACTTGCTTATTTCTAGCATAGGTATTATGCAACTATAAGCATTGAAATCAACAGATAGATAACCAGATTACGAAACAGACATGCATATATACCATATTAGCATGCTCCAATATATCGCAAAATTTGCTAATAACAATCATGCAATATCACAAGATAATGCATATACATATATTTACATCACAACAACAGTATAACGGGTAGAAAACTTGCCTGAGCGACTGGGGTTACGAATGGCTCGGGACGAGTCTGGTAACCTATAAACAACAAGTAAGTTGGAATTAAACCAAAGTCACTTGTAAATCTATACTTTAACTAACTTAGACTCTAACGCTTGTTTTGCACTCACTGATTCGCTTAAGCCACTCGGGTACCCTCGGCTCCACCATTTTTAATAATTTAACCTTTACGAGTTTTAAAGCGATTCCTTCGCGAGTGTCTTACCAACTGCCTAACACACTTACCATAAATGTTTCATACATTAATTAACCCTTTTTGGTCTTTAACCTATGTTTCAAAGTAAGGTGAGGGGAAAAGTTTCGTTCACGAAACGCCGTTACTTGAAACGGTCGTTTCTCCTAAACCGTGCATCGGAATCGAACGAACTACATATCAAAACGAAGCTCGTAACATGAGCTATCTAAACATGGCAGTGGTCATAAACTATCAGGGGGTTCTCGGGTCCTAATGTTATGCACAAAAACAGTCTAAAGAAAATCGGACGTTACGACGGCTATGTTTACGCGTTTTCCCAATTTTAAACCATTCAATACCAACCACAAATCAACCCCAAATCAATCATACAACCAATATCCCTCCAAACCACATCATAACAGCCCCAACAAATCCACATTAACCATTTATACTTATTCCTCACATGAACTGAAAGCTTTACTTAGGTTCTTTAACTAATTACCAAGATTTACAACTCCAACAATGCAACAAAACCAACTAATCTCTACAAACTCAACCAAACTTCAACCAATCAAGCATCATGCTTCACATATGCTATATCAAACACATTCAATCCTAATTACTCAAAACTAAAGCTAGGGTTTGTAGTTTATACCTTCCTTGGAGAGTGGAGAATCAAGAGAATGGCTTGGAATCACCTTTAAAGCCCTTATCCAAGCTTAATCTAAACAAAACTTCAAGAACACAAATTTTAGTTCTTGAAAACACTATTCACCATCTTTTTTCATGATTTATAGAAAAAGATTGGCTTGGAATTAGAAGCTTAAACTTATAGGAAGTATGTAACTATCCATGGGGAAGTTAGATAATTACCTTGCTAAATAGTAAGTGGAGGAGCTTGGACTTTCATTTTTTTTAAGAAAAAACCCGAGAGCATGAAGAAGAAGAAGAGAGATTTTTGTGTTTTGGCTTGATTTGCTTTTGGTTGGTTGATTTTTGTTGTTTGCTTTAGTGAATTACCTAGTTGCCCTTGGTTTTGTGTGGTTAAAAAGTCACCACATCTCCTTCCTTTCTTGTCATGCCTATGTCATCCTCGTGATGTAATCCTCCCCTCCTTATCCTCTTTCTATTGGTTGGATGACATCATTCCCACTAATCCCTTTGATTAACTTCCTAATCGTTTGCCTAATGACCGCTGATCTGTTATACGGTTCGCTTAACTTTCGTTTTCGTTTATCGTTTGAGGGATCATACCCGGGATCTTATTACTTAGGTTCCCTTAACCTTTCTCAATATATTGTATTCCTTTTATGATCCTCTCTTATAATCCTTTAATTTAAATCCTTTTTATCCTATTACCTTATACTCGATTCTTTCCGAATCTAGTGGATTTCCGGGAAAAATCAAAGTGTTCGGATTTGGATTCTGACGATCTTTACATACACTTATATACCACATAGAGTACTAATAATATCCCATAAGATCAATAACAGAACCCCTACATAGCGTGGCATGAAAAGTTTTCTCGTTCAGCAAAAACACTATTCATAAGGGTTTCAAAATTTCTCAAAAATTGGGGTTATTACACTGTGACCCCACACTAACACACACCACAACCCGTTATAGTCTCAGAGATGAAATTAAAATAAGTACCAGTCTTTGAATCCACAATTTAAAAGTTATTACAACCCAAAATGATTACTTGATAAATTTACAGTTAATTGCCATTATCTGCCACAAGTTATAATTATACATAATTGATTCTCAAAAGTAGATGGTCTGATCTACAATAGATCTACCTCTGCAGCTATAGCAGCTACAACATCATCGGGAAGACGCGGGACGCTTCCCACGCGCTTGCGCTGGGTCTGCTGGAGTCTGGCCATCTTTCCTAACTGTTGTTGTGTGATGAAGAAATAAAGCAAGAGTGAGCCTTACAGCTCGCAAGGTAATATATAGTGATAATAATAATATAAGTATCTAACTGGATACTTACTAGAATCTTTTATCATGCGTGAGATAATTACTTACTAGATATAAGTAAAAACAAGGGATGAAGTTACCAAATACTTCACTATACTTATATCATTTAAAAAGCTGCTTGAACTACCACTGTTCAAAGTATAATGAGCTTTCAACAGTTCATCAGATAGATGAGACTACAAGACAAGATTTGAATAGATTAAATCTTTGAAATATTATTAAAGGAAATGAAGTTATGATATACTTCATTAAGTTCTAATATATATATATCCACATATACATCTTCTTTATACAATTTCCTGAAAACCTCTGTCATGTAAAGTATGAACAGAATTGCAATATCCAATAAATTTGGAAAGGAAAAGAATTTGGCATAAACCAGATATCTTGCTGATCAGGCAAAGATACCCATAAGTAACCTTTTCTACTAGTAGATGGACGAATTCCCCACTGGTCATCACCCTGGTCGTAATAGGACCTTATGCTGGACTGCCACTCAGCCACTTATGCATTTGATGGACTCCCACTGAGCCACTTACACTATCATGGACGCCCACTGAGCCCATGCTGCTTATGCCAACTCAATAGATGGACTTACTTCCCAAACGTTGGGTAAGTAATCAATTCATTTACCAAAACTGCAACCGTGTTGCGAATATAAAATACACCACAGAGCCGGATCCCTCAGGTTTTGAGCGAGTATTTAAATCCCCTTAAAAAGGAAGATCTTAAATATAAAAAATGAGTTTTGGGATCCGCTCTAACTTTTAAAAATCATTTTGAAGACTCGAAAACACTTTAAAGAGTGTTTGGAGTAAAGCTGATTTAATGAAGTAAATCAGTCCCCAGTATATTTAGAAAATGCCTGAATATTATTATTTAAATAATATTCTCATAAAGATAATCCTTATAAAAATAATCGAAGTAGAAGTATTAAAACTTATACTTGAAATGGATAGTAAATAACCAAAGATATACTTATACGAAAGTACTATCTTTATTTGAATAATCGAAAATAAGTTTGATTATTTACACCTTATTCTTTAATAAAATAAAGAACAAATCTCAGCAAATAATCGGAGTCATAGATCCTCAAATGAATATTCAAAAATATTCATTAAATAATATAAACTGAGTCATAAGCCCTCGAATGAATATTCAAATAATATTCAATAAATAATATAAAAGAGTCATAAGCCCTCGAATGAATATTCAAATAATATTCAATAAATAATATAAAAGAGTCATAAGCCCTCGAATGAATATTCGAAATAATATTCAATAATAAAACAAAGTTAAAGTTATCGAATAAATCTTATTCGATTAATAGTTTTGAAAACTATGACCATATATATATATATAAGTATATATATATATATATATATTTATATCCATATATACAAAATCTACTCGAGATCCTCGACTCCCGGTTTTAGAAAATGTTTTCACCTTTGGGTCCCTATACTAAGGGTATATGCAAATTACCGCTATCCTCTAGCATAGGTATTATCAACTGAATCAACAATTATATATGGAAAGAATACGAAACAGGCATGCATATATATATACCATAGCAGCATGCTTCAATATATTGCAACATTTGCTAATTAACCAACATGCATATATCGCAAGATAATGCATATACATATATACATCACAACAACAGTTATAACGGGTAGAAAACTTGCCTGAGCGACTTGGGGTGATAAAAGGCTCGGGATGAGTCTGGTAACCTATAAACAACAAGTAAGTTGGAATTAAACCAAAGTCACTTGTAAATCTATACTTTAACTAACTTAGACTCTAACGCTTGTTTTGCGCTTACTGATTCGCTTAAGTCACTCGAGTACCCTCGGCTCCACCATTTTTAATAATTTAACCTTTACGAGTTTTAAGACGATTCCTTTGCGAGTGTCTTACCAACTGCCTAACACACTTACCATAAATGTTTCATGCATTAATTAACCCTTTTTGGTCTTTAACCTTTGTTTCAAAGTAAGGCGAGGGGAAAAGTTTCGTTCGTAAAACGCCGTTACATGAAACGGTCGTTTCTCCTAAACCGTGCATCGGAATCGAACGAACTACATATCAAAACGAAGCTCGTAACATGAGCTATCTAAACATGGCAATGGTCATAATCTAGCAGGGGGTTCTCGGGTCCTAATGGTATGCACAAAAACAGTCTAAAGAAAATTGGACGTTATGACGGCTATGTTTACACGATTTCCCAATTTTAAACCATTCAAAACCAACCCAATTCAACCTCAAATCCAACATACAACCAACATCCATCCTTATCACATCATAACAACCCCAACCAATTCAATTTTAACATTCATACTTATGCCTAAGCTTAACTTTAACCATACTTAAGTTCTTTTAATCAAAACAACAACATTTACCATTCCATTTCAATACCATTTCAATCCCAAACTCTAAATCACAAGCATCAAGCTACAATATCACTCTACTAATCAAAATCATCTTATAATACATAGGAATCTAGGGTTTGGAGATGATATACCTTGAAGTGGTGGGAGGAGCTAGGAAGCCTTAAGAAGCTTTGAGAAGTCTTAGGAATGCTTGGATCTTCAAGGAAAACAAGAAAAATTTCAAGTTAAAAACTTGAAAACACTATTCATAGTCTTCTTCTTTGATTAAATGAAGAAGATGGAGAAGGAATTGATGGCTTAAACTCATGATATAGCCCTAACTAAGCATGAAGATGATTAGGGAATTAACTCACCAATTTAGGAAGCTTGGATCTTTGATTTTGAATTTTCTTGCCTTTTGCAATAGTAAAAAGCCGAGAGCTCTTCAAGAACAATGCCTTGGTTTCTTTTTGATTTTGATGAAGAATGAATTTGCTTGGCTTGGCTGATTGGTTTTTGTGTTTAATTTAGTCAATTACCTATTTGCCCTTGATTTTGTGTGGTTAAAAAGCCACCACACCTCCTTCCTTCCCATGTCATGCCTATATCATATGGTGATGTCATCCTTCCCTCCTTGTCCTCTTCTCATTGGTTGGGTGACATCACTCTCTCTAATCCCTTTGATTAACTTCCTAATTGTTTGCCTAATGACCATTGATCTGTTATACGGTTCGCTTAACTTTCGTTTTCGTTTATCGTTTGAAGGATCATACCCGGGATCTTATTACTTAGGTTCCCTTAACCTTTCTCAATACATTATATTCCTTTTTATGATCCTCTATTATAATCCTTTAATTTAAATCCTTTTTATCCTGTTACCTTATACTCAATTCTTTCCGCATCTAGGGTATTTCCGGGAAAAACCAAAGTGTTCGGAATTGGATTCTGGCGATCTTTACATACACTCATATACCATATAGAGTACTAATAAAATCTCAGAATATCCATAATAGAACCCCTACATAGTGTGGCATGAAAAGTTTTCTCATTCAGCAAAAACACTATTCACAAGGGTTACAAAAAAGTTGAAATCTTTGGGGGTTATTACAGTCTCCCCTCCTTAAAAGGATTCCGTCTCGGAATCAAACAGAAAACAAATGGGGGTACTTTTCTAGCATTATGCTCTCTAGTTCCCAAGTTGATTCTTCCACATTATGATTCTGCCATAGTACTCTGACTAGCTTGATCACTTTGTTCCGAAGCACCTGCTCCTTCTTATCTATAATCCTTACTGGCTTCTCCACGTAAGTTAGATCTGGCTGCATATCCACCTGCTCGTACTCCACTATGTGTCTGGCATCCCGATGATACTTCCTTAGCATTTACACATGGAACACATTATGAACTTGTTGCAAATTAGGGGGTAAGGCTAGCTCGTAAGCTAACTTTCCAATCCGTCTTAATATCTCAAAAGGTCCAATGTATCTTGGGCTTAGTTTTCCTTTCCTTCCAAACCTCATTAATCCCTTCCAAGGGGATACCTTTAGCAGTACTAAGTCCCCTACTTCATATTCCTTGTCCTTTCGGGCTAGGTCTGCATATTTCTTCTGTCTGTCTTGGGCTGCTACAAGTCGCCCTCTGATAAGATCCACTATATCTTTGGTCCTTTGGACCACTTCGGGTCCGAGCATCTTCCGCTCTCCTACTTCATCCCAGTATAAAGGAGATCGGCACCTTCTTCCGTACAGGGCCTCATAAGGCGGCATTCCGATGCTAGCATGAAAGCTATTGTTATAAGAAAACTCGATCAACGGCAAGTGATCATCCCAACTCCCTTTAAAGTCTATTGCACAGACTCTCAACATATCCTCTAGTGTTTGGATGGTCCTTTCACTCTGCCCATCCGTCTGGGGATGGTACGCGGTACTCATATTTAACTTGGTCCCCGCACATTCCTGAAAGCTCCTCCAAAATCTGGAGTTGAACCTGGGGTCTCGGTCTGAGACAATGGACGCTGGGACTCCATGTCGCGTTACTATTTCCTTAAGGTAAATATCCACCAGTCTATCGACTGTGTATCTCTCATTGACAGGAATGAAATGAGCTGACTTTGTCAGTCGGTCTATAATTACGCATATGGCGTCGTGATTGGCTTTCGTCCTTGGCAATCCTACAATAAAATCCATCGCTATCTGTTCCCATTTCCATTTGGGAATCTCCAGGGGTCGTAAGAGTCCACTGGGTCTCTGGTGCTCTGCCTTTACCCTTTGGCAAGTCAAACATTTGCTTACCCATTCTGCTACGTCCCTCTTCATGTTGGGCCACCAGTAATATTCCTTCAAATCCCTATACATCTTGGTACTTCCCGGGTGAATGGAATACCTTGAACTATGGCTTTCATCCAATATCTCATCTTTAAGCTCTTGAACATTCGGAACCCAAATTCGGTAGGAGTACCTCATTATCCCTTTATCATCTTTCTCAGTATGGATCTCCTCTCCAGTCATTGACTCTCTGCCTTCATTCATTATTTTCTCCTGGCACAATCTGATCTTTTCCAATAACTCTGGCTGCATTGAGATCTCAAAAAGCTTTTCAGTTCTGGTTCCGGTTACCTTTACTTCTATTTCCATTCTCTCAAAATCCCTTATCAATTCTTCCGAAGTCGTTATCATTCTGAGTCTTTCCTTTCTACTAAGGGCATCAGCCACCACATTGGCTTTCCCTGGATGATAAAAAATCTCACAGTCATAGTCCTTGATTAGTTCTAACCATCTCCTCTGGCGCATGTTGAGCTCTTTCTGCGTAAATATGTACTTGAGGCTCTTATGGTCTGTGAAAATCTCGCACTTCTCTCCATACAAGTAGTGCCTCCAAATTTTTAAGGCAAATACTATTGCCGCGAGCTCAAGGTCATGAGTAGGATATCTAACCTCATATTCCTTCAATTGTCTCGACGCATACGCAATCACCTTACTGTGCTGCATAAGCACACATCCTAATCCTTTGTGCGACACGTCACTATATATCATAAAATCTCTTTTTCCGTCCGGCAATGCCAATACCGGAGCCGTTATCAACCTTTTCTTTAATTCCTGAAAACTGTTCTCGCATTTCTCCGTCCATTCAAACTTCTCTGTCTTACGAGTAAGTCGTGTCAAAGGGGCTGCGATCTTCGCAAAGTCTTGTACAAATCTACGATAGTAGCCGGCCAATCCTATGAAACTCCTTACCTCTGTGGGTGTGGTTGGCCTTTCCCAATTTGAGACCGCCTCTATCTTGGAGGGGTCGACCAATACTCCTTCTTTATTGATCACATGTCCTAAAAACTGTACTTCATTCCGCCAGAATTCACACTTCGAGAATTTGGCATATAACTGTTCCTCTCTGAGTATTCCTAGAGCTATCCTCAAATGCTCTGCATGTTCTGTCTCAGTCCTTGAGTAGATCAAAATATCATCGATATAAACTATCACACATTTGTCCAAGTACTTCTTAAATACTCTATTCATTAAATCCATGAAAGCCGCTGGGGCGTTGGTTAATCCAAAGGACATTACCAAGAACTCATAATGCCCATGCCTGGTACGGAACGCTGTCTTGGAAATATCTTCGGGTTTAATCTTTAGTTGGTGATATCCAGTTCTCAGGTCGATCTTGGAAAAATAAACAGCATCCTTTAGCTGGTCGAACAGATCGTCTATTCTAGGTAATGGGTACCTGTTCTTTATGGTTAGCTTGTTCAACTCTCGATAGTCTATGCACAGCCTCATGCTCCCATCTTTCTTCTTAACAAATAAAACTGGTGCTCCCCATGGAGACACACTGGGTCTTATCATACCCTTATCCAAGAGTTCCTGCAATTGGATAGCTAATTCCTTCATTTCTAACGGGGCTAACCGGTAAGGTGCTTTTGAAACTGGCGCCGTCCCTGGGGCCAACTCAATAGCAAATTCAATCACTCTATCGGGTGGTAATCCTGGAAGGTCTTGTGGGAATACATCTTCAAATTCGTTGACTACTGGAATATCTTGTAAGTTGGGCACCTCCTTCTGCGTGTCCACCACATAGGCTAGGTAGGCCTCATTCCTTTTCGTAGCATCCTTTTAGCCTGGGCCATGGTCAAAAATTTCTGCGTCTGCCTCTTTCCTCTAAATATAACTTCTTTCTTCCCTGGGACATTTAGCTTAACTTTCTTCCCTTTACAGTCTATCTGAGCATCATTGCTAGATAGCCAGTCCATTCCCAAAATTACATCAAACTCCCCTAATTTAAAAGGAATCAGATCAACACTAAAGGATTGCTCCCCTATGCCTATCTCACAGCGGGGTGAATCTGGTTAACAGGAATAATTTCATGATTGGCTATTTCTACTTGCAAGGGTTCTATCAAGGGTTCAGCCTTAAGTCTTAACTTACGCGCAAAGTCCTTTGATATAAAAGATTTAGTTGCTCCCGAATCAAATAAAACATTTGCACTGACTGAATTTAGAGAAAGGGTACCTGCTATCACATCTGAATCTTTCATAGCATCCTGGACTGTCATGTTGAAAGTCCTCGCAGTAGGTGGCTTATTAGAAGCAGCCCTGCTTGCTCCCGAAGCTGCTGGTTTGTTCATTGGGCATTCCCTCTTCCAATGATCTGGGCGTCCACACTGATGACAAGTGGTGGTTGGAATGACGGCAGGGGTTGATGATGGGCACTTAGTTGAATTGTGGCCTTCCCGACCGCACTTAAAGCAGGTTACTGGCTTTCCTTTACACTCCCCAGTGTGATTCCTTCCACATATGTTACAGGCTGGCAATGGGGGTCGAGACTGGTTGGAATAGGACATTCTTGATTTCTGGCCGCCCTGGCTCACACTCACACTCATTGGTCGCTTAAACCCAGTGTTCCTTCCTGGTAGGGACACTGCTCCTCGATTAAATCTAGTTGGGAAGCTCCTTCCTGCGGAACCTCCACCCATGCTCATACTTTTCCTCTTTATTCCTTTCTTCTCTCTTTCCTTCTGCATCTGTTCACTTCCAACTTCTACAATCGTTGCCTTTTGCACCAGAGTGGCATAGTCCGTAAGCTCAAGGATTGCCACCCTATTCTGAATCCACTGTTTCAGTCCCTGCTGAAACCTCCTAGCTTTCTTTTCCTCGGTGCTCACAAACTCCGGCACAAACCTTGATAACTCAGTAAATTTCGCTTCGTACTCTGCTACAGACAAGTTATTCTGCTTTAGCTCCAAGAACTTGAGCTCCATCTGGTTTTCCATAAACCTCGGGAAATACTTTCCCAGAAACAACTGACTAAATCTCTCCCAGGTTATAATAGCATCTGTCTCCATATTTTTCTTGGCCTCCTACCAGTAGTTAGCTTCTCCTTTCAGAAGGTAGGTAGCAAATACAGTCTTCTGTGCCTCATCGGTACTCAAAATCTCAAAGGATTTCTCCATTTCCTTTAACCATGCCCTTGCCTCAACTGGGTCGGCTGATCCGTGGAACTCAGGGGGCTTAAGGGACTTAAAAGCCCTGAAAGAGTTTGCCACAGTATTGTTATTTCCTTGAGGGGGTGGGTTGGGTTGACGTTCCAAATTCTGCCTTAGGAGTTGCATGAACTGGCCCATGGGATCCATGCCTGGGTTTGGTACTGGTTGCTCAACCTCGGTTTCTCCTTCTTCAGCCTCTATCTCAAATCCCTCAACATCATATGTTTCCTCTTCCTCTTCATACAGGGAGTCATCCTGTTCCACATAATCCTCATCTTCCTCTTCACTGTGTTCCTGGTTCCTATCATCCTGGTTATGGCTTCCCTGGTCCTCAGATCCAGGGTTCGCCCTAGTTCCAATTTTTCTTGGCGGCATGATTCTGATAATAAAAAAAAATTATTGGGAAAATTCAACGTTAGGTCACAATCATATACAACATTGTGCCTTGCACAGCTCTTATAATGGGGAGAACGTATTTCACAATTCTATTATTTTAAGAAAGTTCTAATACGAAGTGCAATAATAATAATGATAAAAACAGTGATCCCGTCACTAATGAACTGAACCAAAGGAAACAAATATATACATAATGCGAGAAATACATAGTTTGATCTGGTTAAAAGTACAACAGTGCTACAGTCATCTGTCCCAAAAGTGATACACAAGAGTCTATCTGTCTAGTCAGAAAAAGGGATGCTATATACAAGTCAACTATCCCGGAAAATTGGCTCTTACTAAGGCCTCGGCTAACTAGACAACTAGACTATTCCATCATCAATCCTGAATCACACACCGGAGCGGGTCAGCTCCCATACCCTTTCCATCGCACGTCGGAAGATATAGTCGGCCTGCCGCCTGGAGATCCTACCATGCCTGTCCCCCTGGAGCGATCTGAGCCTCGCTCGGGATGTGAGTTCTATCCCCGTAAGCTCCCTCCTCAAGGATCGGGGTATAGAAGCCCTAGTCTCATAAGCTCGGGTATGCCTACCCGCCCTCTCTGCATCCAACTCCCTCCTGGCCTCATCCAGTCGGCCCTCGGCAACAGCCACTCGGGTCCTCAGAACATCCTGAACATATCCATGAGCTAACGAAGACTGCCTGTGGGCAGGGTTAAGAGGTGGTGAATCCGGAGCCGCTGAGGGTGCCTCTTCGGTCTGCCTAGGCTCGGAAGTATGGGTCTCTGAGCTGTCATCATCGGGAATCCAGGATAGTGGTGGAGGGGTAGGGGCTCTGACCACCGGAAGTGTGGGTAATGGGGTACCAGCATACACTACCATAGGTCCAACACGCTCCCCAGCTACTGGGACCTCATCTGGGTCCTCCTCATCTGGAATAGCAATAACCTCTGTCTCTGACTCCTCTGAGGGGTCCTCCTCATCTGAAATAGCAATGACCTCCGTCTCTGACTCCTCTGAGGGGTCCTCCTCATCCTCCTCCATCTCAGGCTCCTCCTGATCCTCAACATCTAGCAGTGCCTCATCATGTTCACGCTCGAACATCTCAGGGTCCTCTATCTCAGGCGCCTACACATTAAACGAGCTAAGTTACTATCATGATACTTATAAGGGTTCCCGTAAGGGTTTTAACTGTCAGCACTACTTTAAGTAGTCCGACCATGAACTTGGCAAGAGTTCTTATTATCTTTGTGAGTTTGTTATTATATCGACGCATCATCTCTGAGGTTTATAACGCTTGGCTCTGATACCATTTCTGTAACACCCCCAGATCCGGGGTCGGGGATCCGGGTCATCACGGTCTTTCTTTCCACCATATCACTTCACTTAATTAATAATAACCTTATGCTGTGACCCCACACTAACACACACCATAACCCGTTATAGTCTCAGAGATGAAATTGAAATAAGTACCAGTCTTTGAATCCACAATTTAAAAGTTATTACAACCCAAAATGATTACTTGATAAATTTACAGTTAATTGCCATTATCTGCCACAAGTTATAATTATACATAATTGATTCTCAAAAGTAGATGGTCTGATCTACAATAGATTTACCTCTGCAGCTATAGCAGCTACAACATCATCGGGAAGACGCGGGACGCTTCCCACGCGCTTGCGCTGGGTCTGCTGGAGTCTGGCCATCTTTCCTAACTGTTGTTGTGTGATGAAGAAAGAAAGCAAGAGTGAGCCTTACAGCTCGCAAGGTAATATATAGTGATAACAATAATATAAGTATCTAACTGGATACTTACTAGAATCTTTTATCATGCGTGAGATAATTACTTACTAGATATAAGTAAAAACAAGGGATGAAGTTACCAAATACTTCACTATACTTATATCATTTTAAAAGCTGCTTGAACTACCACTGTTCAAAGTATAATGAGCTTTCAACAGTTCATCAGATAGATGAGACTACAAGACAAGATTTGAATAGATTAAATCTTTGAAATATTATTAAAGGAAATGAAGTTATAATATACTTCATTAAGTTCTGATATATATATATATATCCACATATACATCTTCTTTATACAATTTCCTGAAAACCTCTGTCATGTAAAGTATGAACAGAATTGCAATATCCAATAAATTTGGAAAGGAAAAGAATTTGGCATAAACCAGATATCTTGCTGATCAGGCAAAGATACCCATAAGTAACCTTTTCTACTAGTAGATGGACGAATTCCCCACTGGTCATCACCCTGGTCGTAATAGGACCTTATGCTGGACTGCCACTCAGCCACTTATGCATTTGATGGACTCCCACTGAGCCACTTACACTATCATGGACGCCCACTGAGCCCATGCTGCTTATGCCGACTCAATAGATGGACTTACTTCCCAAACATTGGGTAAGTAATCAATTCATTTACCAAAACTGCAACCGTGTTGCGAATATAAAATACACCACAGAGCCGGATCCCTCAGGTTTTGAGCGAGTATTTAAATCCCCTTAAAAAGGAAGATCTTAAATATAAAAAATGAGTTTTGGGATCCGCTCTAACTTTTAAAAATCATTTTGAAGACTCGAAAACACTTTAAAGAGTGTTTGGAGTAAAGCTGATTTAATGAAGTAAATCAGTCCCCAGTATATTTAGAAAATGCCTGAATATTATTATTTAAATAATATTCTCATAAAGATAATCCTTATAAAAATAATCGAAGTAGAAGTATTAAAACTTATACTTGAAATGGATAGCAAATAACCAAAGATATACTTATACGAAAGTACTATCTTTATTTGAATAATCGAAAATAAGTTTGATTATTTACACCTTATTCTTTAATAAAATAAAGAACAAATCTCAGCAAATAATCGGAGTCATAGATCCTCAAATGAGTATTCAAAAATATTCATTAAATAATATAAACTGAGTCATAAGCCCTCGAATGAATATTCAAATAATATTCAATAAATAATATAAAAGAGTCATAAGCCCTCGAATGAATATTCAAATAATATTCAATAAATAATATAAAAGAGTCATAAGCCCTCGAATGAATATTCGAAATAATATTCAATAATAAAACAAAGTTAAAGTTATCGAATAAACCTTATTCGATTAATAGTTTTGAAAACTATGACCATATATATATATATAAGTATATATATATCCATATATACAAAATCTACTCGGGATCCTCGACTCCCGGTTTTAGAAAATGTTTTCACCTTTGGGTCCCTATACTAAGGGTATATGCAAATTACCGCTATCCTCTAGCATATGTATTATCAACTGAATCAACAATTATATATGGAAAGAATACGAAACAGGCATGCATATATATATACCATAGCAGCATGCTTCAATATATTGCAACATTTGCTAATTAACCAACATGCATCTATCGCAAGATAATGCATATACATATATACATCACAACAACAGTTATAACGGGTAGAAAACTTGCCTGAGCGACTTGGGGTGATAAAAGGCTCGGGACGAGTCTGGTAACCTATAAACAACAAGTAAGTTGGAATTAAACCAAAGTCACTTGTAAATCTATACTTTAACTAACTTAGACTCTAACGCTTGTTTTGCGCTTACTGATTCGCTTAAGTCACTCGAGTACCCTCGGCTCCACCATTTTTAATAATTTAACCTTTACGAGTTTTAAGACGATTCCTTCGTGAGTGTCTTACCAACTGCCTAACACACTTACCATAAATGTTTCATGCATTAATTAACCCTTTTTGGTCTTTAACCTTTGTTTCAAAGTAAGGCGAGGGGAAAAGTTTCGTTCGCGAAACGCCGTTACATGAAACGGTCGTTTCTCCTAAACCGTGCATCGGAATCGAACGAACTACATATCAAAACGAAGCTCGTAACATGAGCTATCTAAACATGGCAATGGTCATAATCTAGCAGGGGGTTCTCGGGTCCTAATGTTATGCACAAAAACAGGACGTTACGACGGCTATGTTTACGAGATTTCCCAATTTTAAACCATTCAAAACCAACCCAATTCAATCTCAAATCCAACATACAACCAACATCCATCCTTATCACATTGTAAAAACCCCAACCAATTCAATTTTAACATTCATACTTATGCCTAAGCTTAACTTTAACCATACTTAAGTTCTTTTAATCAAAACAACAACATTTACCATTCCATTTCAATACCATTTCAATCCCAAACTCTAAATCACAAACATCAAGCTACAATATCACTCTACTAATCAAAATCATCTTATAATACATAGGAATCTAGGGTTTGGAGATGATATACCTTCCTTGAAGTGGTGGGAGGAGCTAGGAAGCCTTAAGAAGCTTTGAGAAGTCTTAGGAATGCTTGGATCTTCAAGGAAAACAAGAAAAATTTCAAGTTAAAAACTTGAAAACACTATTCATAGTCTTCTTCTTTGATTAAATGAAGAAGATGGAGAAGGAATTGATGGCTTAAACTCATGATATAGCCCTAACTAAGCATGAAGATGATTAGGGAATTAACTCACCAATTTAGGAAGCTTGGATCTTTGATTTTGAATTTTCTTGCCTTTTGCAATAGTAAAAAGCCGAGAGCTCTTCAAGAACAATGCCTTGTTTTCTTTTTGATTTTGACGAAGAATGAATTTGCTTGGCTTGGTTGATTGGTTTTTGTGTTTGATTTAGTCAATTACCTATTTGCCCTTGATTTTGTGTGGTTAAAAAGCCACCACACCTCCTTCCTTCCCATGTCATGCCTATGTCATGTGGTGATGTCATCCTTCCCTCCTTGTCCTCTTCTCATTGGTTAGGTGACATCACTCTCTCTAATCCCTTTGATTAACTTCCTAATTGTTTGCCTAATGACCGCTGATCTGTTATACGGTTCGCTTAACTTTCGTTTTCGTTTATCGTTTGAAGGATCATACCCGGGATCTTATTACTTAGGTTCCCTTAACCTTTCTCAATACATTATATTCCTTTTTATGATCCTCTATTATAATCCTTTAATTTAAATCCTTTTTATCCTGTTACCTTATACTCAATTCTTTCCGCATCTAGGGTATTTCCGGGAAAAACCAAAGTGTTCGGAATTGGATTCTGGCGATCTTTATATACACTCATATACCATATAGAGTACTAATAAAATCTCAGAATATCCATAATAGAACCCCTACATAGTGTGGCATGAAAAGTTTTCTCATTCAGCAAAAACACTATTCACAAGGGTTACAAAAAAAGTTGAAAATTTTGGGGGTTATTACAACTTGCATCCAAATACATGAAAGTATTTCAGATTTGGCTTCTTTTTCTTCACCATCTCATATGGTGTTTTTCCATGCTTGTTTATGAGTGTAGCATTCTGTGTAAAACAAGCAGTCTGTACAGCTTCAGCCCAAAAATAGGTTGGCAGCTTTGCTTCATCAAGCATAGTTCGTGCAGCTTCAATGAGAGTCCTGTTCTTTCTTTGCACAGCTCCATTTTGCTGTGGAATTCCAGGTGCTGAAAATTCCTGCTTTATTCCATGCTCTTTGCAGAACTCTTCCATGATTGAATTCTTGAACTCAATGCCATTATCACTTCTTATGATTTTAACAGAATCTTTGACCAACTTATCCAGCTGTCTGACATGATCAGTTAGAGTAGATGGAGTTTCATTCTTCTTATGCAAGAAATACACTCAAGTCTATCTTGTGAACTCAACCACTACAACCATAGCATATTTCTTCTTTGCAATGGACATGAAATTGAATGGACCAAATAGATCAACATGTAGTAAGTGATAAGGCTGCAGAATTTAGGATTCAGTTTTTCTCTTGAATGAAGATTTTCTTTGTTTTGCTTTCTGACATGAGTCGCAAAGACCATTAGGAGAAAATACTGATTTTAGCAGTCCTCTCACAAGATCTTTCTTTACTAGCTCATTTATATTGTAGAAATTTAAATGAGAGAGTCTCTTGTGCCAATTTCAACTTTCTTCAATTGATGCTCTACTTAACAGACAGATTGCAGAACCATCCTAGTTTATTGAAATTCTAGCTTCATATATGTTACCATGCGTGTAACCTTTCAGAACCACTTTACCTATAGAATTACTTACAACTTCACAGTGTTCTTCAAAGAAATCCACATGATAACCTATGTCACAGATTTGACTCACAGTTAGCAGATTGTGTTTAAGTCCCGAGACAAGAGCTACTGAATTCAATTATAACATTCCCAAGATTGATATTTCCATATCCCAGAGTCTTTTCCATGTTGCCATCTCCATAAGAAACTCCTGGGCAAGGTTTCTCCACAAAGTCTGATAGCAGGGCTTTATTTCCAGTCATATGTCCTGAACATCCACTGTCCAGAACTAGGATGTTTTTCCTGTTGCCCTGTAATCACCAAGACCACTATTGGTTAGTTTTAAGGACCCAGACTTGCTTGGATCCTTTGGCCTTTTTAAGTTTATTAGCATTTGCAGCGGATTTAGTTTTAGAGGTTATGCTAACATTCTTCTTATCAGACTTTATATCAGACTTTGCATCAGAATTTACACAAGAAGGAATCATACTAACTTTCTTCAAAGAAGGTTTTATTTGATAATAATCATAATACAAACAATGATATTCCTTAAAAGTATAAATAGAATGCCATAAACTACCACAATGAAAACAAGGATTTTGTGGTTTAAACCTAACGGATTGACTCTTAACTCCTGATCTAGGAGGTAAAGAGTTTATTTTTTATTTTTCCTGCAAAAAGAAGCAAGATGGTTAGAGTTTCCATAAATATAGCATTTCTTTCTAGGAGCATTAGGAACATGTATATAATTATTGCTTTTATTCACACCTTCTTTTCCATTCCTATTTTTCCTAGCTTCCTTGACCTTGTTCACATTTCTAATCTCTTTCAACTTATGCTTAAGCTGCTTCTTTGTCATTAAACCTATGTTTACTGAAGCTAATTTGTCCTGTTTTAATTTGTCAGAAGTTGACTTTTCTTTGACTTCTATTTTAGAGTCATTCAACTTTTCAGATTTTGACACATCAGTTTTTGCTACAAATTTAACAGGATTAACTTTAGTCTTTTCAGCTTTCTTGGTAAAGTTTGGTTTAGATGACACAGTTTCCTTTTCTTCTTTATCATCTAGGTAACCTAGACCTTTCCAATTTCCATTTTCTAAGATTTTCTGAGTTGTTCTTCCAGAGCTAGTCCAAGTTTTGATTATCTCCTTTTCCTTTTCCAGTTCAGATTTAAGAGATTTATTCAGTTTTAGCCCTTCATCTCTAACATACAAAGCCTCAACTTTTTCTTTCTGAGTTTGATGGAACATAACTAACTCTTTTTCTAAGTAGTCATTTCTGTTTCTAAGAGCAAGACTTTCAGATGTTAAATTTTTATTTGTTAAAGTCTGATCTCTAAAACTAATGAACATGGTTTAAAGAAATAATCTTAGCTCAGAAATATCATCAGTATGAAAAGCAAGAGTTGATTGAGGTACCTTTAATTCAGCAGCATCAGAACTGCTATCAGCATTTGCCATCAAGGCATAGTTCACCTCATCTTCAGAATCTGAAGTGTTTGCCCAGTTTTTCTTCGTTATGATAAGTGTCTGGCCTTTATCGCCTTTTTCTTTCTTGTAGTCAGGAGAGATGTGGCCTCTTTCACCACAACTGTAGCATTTGACATTTGAGTTGTCTCCTTTGTCAGACTTTCCTCCTTTGCCTTCAGACTTTCTGAACCCTTTTTTTCAGAACTTCCACCTTTCCTTGAAAACTTCTTGCCCTTTCTGAATTTCTTGTAGGCTATCTTTGTGATACCCTTCACCATAAGAGCACACAGTTGCATCATCTCAGCATCAACATCAACTTCAGATAAATTTTCAGATTATGAATCATCATCATGAGAATATGATGACTCTGAATCAGACTGTATGATGAGAGCCTTTCATTTGCCCCTCTTTGAGATAACCACTTTATGAGATTCCTCCTCAGCTTTAAGAGCAACTGTCTTTGACTTTCTTCCATGTCTTTTGCTCCTTTGATCCATCTCAAGTTCATGAGTCTTGAGCATACCATAAATTTCATCAAGAGTAGTTCAGTAAGGTCATAGTTATCTCTTATGGTAGTAGACTTCAAATCCCAATTTTCAGGAAGAGCTAAAAGGAATTTTAGATTTGAATCTTCAACATCATATTCCTTGTCCACCAGTGATAGATCATTCAAGAGCTTGACAAATCCTGACTTTTAGATAGATCCTGATTGGTTACACATCCTGATGACTCTCATCAGATCCCAACTCCTTAGCAGATCCTGACTCTTGACATAGACAATTTCTAACAATCTCCCCCAATTTATGCTTTGCAGAATAAGCATAAATTCTAATAGCATAGTCTAGTGCCAAAAGCCAGAATGAAAAAATGTACAAGAGTTATGAAGTATACTTAGTTATAGAGATTTTACTTCATATTTATTTATAGACTCTGCAGTATCTCTGAACAAAAGCTTTAACTCTATCATCAATCTTTTTCAACAGTATCTCTTCTAGCCCGATCTTCAAATTCTTCTCATACCCAGTTTCATCAGATTACTGGTAGTTTGCAGCTCTTAAGTTTTTGATAAGAGTTCTTTCTATCATCATTTCCTCTAGTGACACAAAGTAAGCTTTAGGACCATCACGATTCATGGTTATATGTCTCTGAGTGAGGACATTTTGAATTATAGTTCCTCCTTTCCTCATGTTGACTTCCTGATCTTTGAAATTCATGTATGTAGGAACATAAGATCCAAAATAATGAGAACCATTATCAAGTATCCTATTCCTGATAGTTGCAAGAATCATATTGGACCATCCCTTGGAGGCTTCATCTTCAACTCTCAGCAAGCAGTTGATATATTTAAGTTCCTTGGTTATTATGATCAAGAGTTTATCAAGAGATAGACCTTGAACTTGATCATCTTGCATTAAGAGTAAGATCTTTTTCTTGGGTTCTGAGCCATAATGTTTGTCCAGTGTAATCTTCACTACTTCAAGTCTATCCAAGTGATCAACAGTGACTTCCTGACCAGGACTATCAGCAAGAGTGAAGTTTATCAGCCTTAAGTTTACTGATTGACTCTCATGATGCCCAACTCCAGCTCTTGTAAAAGGTCCAGTCAGCTTAAGATCATTAGACTGTACTAACCAGGACTTTTTATCTACCATCTTTTCAGAATCAGGTTGACCTTCCTCTCTTATACCTTCAGGAACAAAGTTCATTCTTTCATTGCATTGCAGCTCATTAATTTTCTTCCACTTGTACTTGTTCTTGATCTTGGGGAAATTTTGAGCTCTTCTTTCTTCTCTTTTATACAACATCCTCATATCAGTATTCCTCCATTTGTTTCTGCTAGATCTTCTAAGCATATTTTGAAATTCCTGATTAGCTTTACTTATAGTTATTCTGATCTTTCCTTCATATCTTCTCTCCTTTTCATCAAAAGCATGGGTTCTTTTATCTCCACCAACTTCAGTGTTGTATGCTTCAACATAAGTAGAAAGAACTTCAAGATTCATCCTGAAAAGAGCTTCTTCATCTTCATCTTCAAAGAAATCAGAGATTGACATTCTGCTTGAATCAGGAACTGAACTGTCAGGAATTGCAGTGTCAGGATTTGCCTTGTCAGGATATGTGTCAGAAATTGTCACTCTGTTGTTAGGAATTATAATTGAGATATCAAGATTTGTGGGAGCATCTTTAATCTGTAGTTGCCTTGTTCTTCTCAACACAGGCATATCTGCATCTTCACTTTCAGCATCAACATCAGCATTTATCAGTTTAATAGCATTCTTCCTAGGTCCGGGATTGATAAATTAAGGATCAATATAAAGTTTACGAGCCCGAGTCTCAGGAATCTCCTCAATCCTGACTCCACTAGACCTTGTCCTTCTTTGAGAGGGACAATGGCTTGAGCATCCTTCTTTGCGGTTTTTCTACTACCTTTCTTACCAACCTTAGCTTTTCTCTTTCCTTTAGCTTGTACCTGTTTAAGAATTCCCTCTTGCTTTTTAAACATCTCTTCCTGTTAAATATCTGAAAATTTATCAGCTAGGTGAGTAAGTATTCTTCTTTCAAACATATCTTCCACCCACTTTTCTTTGTGATACAGAGTGATTCTTGCTTCTGATGGAATTTTGAAAGTCTTGTAGAATTTATATGCATCTTCAGGATTATCAATTATCGCCTCTCCTCAGTAAGGAATTGCAGATCCTGATTGGTGTTTTTCCATCAGGATTTGAGAGTTGGTAATTTTTTTTGTCTTCATAATTTTAGATCCATCCCTTGAGACTTGAGTTGACTGTGTAATTTGTGTTTGTGTCTGAATACCAGCTCTAGACTGAACTACCACAGCATCAGAGGTCTTCTTTGATTGTTTATCACCATTATTATCAGGACTGGCATTTTTCCTTAAAACTGATTGAGGTTGACATTTTGTCTATGGTACTATCTCCCCCTTTTTGGCATCTATACTTTGTAGAAGAGAGAGAATAGAATCCAACTTGTCATTTGTAGCATTCTGACCAGCTTCAAGAGCTGTCAGTTTTTCTGTCATCTGCTCCCGATTAGCTTCCATGCTGAACATCCTCTTGATCAGGCCATTATGCTTGTTTATACCTTTAAGAGTCACATAAGGTTAGAAAGTTCTACTCTAAGATCAATATTGTCTTGCTTGAGTGTGGAAACAGAAGAATGTTGTCCTTTGACTGGTACTGTAGTGGCCTTAATAAAGTTCTTCATGTCAGGATTGGAGACCAGATTAATAGCATGATCATCTAGAGACTGTGCAGCTTCTAGAGAAATCTTTTAACTTAGAAATCTCCATGAATGATTCCATTCATGAGTTATGTTAGCATCGAGAATAGGAGCATGACCAGATGAACCAAAAGTAGACGATTTAGATGCTTCTACTGCAACATAAAGTTAATCGGGAGCAGATGACAGAAAAACTGACAGCTCTTGAAGCTGGTCAGAATACCATTATGCTTGTTTATACCTTTAAGAGTCACATAAGGTTAGAAAGTTCTACTCTAAGATCAATATTGTCTTGCTTGAGTGTGGAAACAGAAGAATGTTGTCCTTTGACTGGTACTGTAGTGGCCTTAATAAAGTTCTTCATGTCAGGATTGGAGACCAGATTAACAGCATGATCATCTAGAGACTGTGCAGCTTCCAGAGAAATCTTTTAACTTAGAAATCTACATGAATGATTCCATTCATGAGTTATGTTAGCATCGAGAATAGGAGCATGACCAGATGAACCAAAAGTAGATGATTTTGATGCTTCTATTGCAACATAAAGTGCAACACCATCAGGATTGTCATCATTATCATCGGAATCATCAAAATCATCAGAGAACTTTTCAGGAACAGAGTCAGGAACTTTGCCTTTGAGCTTTAAATCAGGATTTGACTTAGAAATCTCAAGTGCCTATGATGAAACTGAAAGAAGAGAACCAAGAACACCTAAATCTCATTTTTCTTTTAAAGTAATATCATCACTTCTCACACATATATGTTAGGTCACACAACACTATAGAAGGGGGTTGAATATAGTGTTTATACAATCAAATCGATTTAGAACACAAGTATATAACAGTAATCAAGTTTATTCAATATAATAAGCTCTATTACAAAGTAGGTTAAACTACTCTCTCAGTGATTAACAATATCACTAAGAGCTGCTAGGTTATAATGTATAATCTTTCTCGTGAATGATAACACATATAGTGTAAACCCTAAGCTGTGTTTATATAGTATACATTTACAAGATATCTTCTAATTGATATGGAATATAATTATGTCTCCTAAAATATATCAATCAGATATTATCTTCTACAAGTCTTCTAGCTATCCAACTCTTCATGCATATCTTCTACTGTTTTAGTCACGATCATTTCCTGTAAATCAGCTGCTTTCCTTATCTGAAGTACCCACACTTAAGTCCTGATATAAATCCTGACGGCCTTAAGTTCGGATATAAGCTCTAACTTCAGTAAGTTCTGATTTCCAGTAAGTCCTGATATTAAGTTATGAAATACAAGTTAATAAATTTGATGATGTCAAAAACATTTAAGTACAAATGTAATAAGAGTTTATTTAGACAACTAACTACAACTTACAGTCCTTATAGCTTTTACCAATTTTACTGAGTCAATCTGAATCCAAAGTGATTCTTGACAAAGTTTGATATCAGCTTCTCTTCTGCATTCCTCAGAACTTGAGCTATTGTAGCCTTGACTTGCTTCATTTCCTCATCTTGACTTCCAATCTGGTAGATTACAATCCTAAGTGCTGAGATGTGATTTCTTTCTCATCCATCACCAATTCTGATTACTCTTGGATGGGATGAGTCTTTATTATAGCACAGACATTTCTCTTTCAGAATAACTTCAAGTTTAGCAAAATCCTTCTTCATTGGAATTTCGCTTCCATCATCTTCAACTATATTTGGAACAAATTATGTAACCCTTGATCCAGAGATTCTGTCTTTATCCCTTATGGTCTTCATTACGAAATTTGACCATCTTCTGGTAATCTCAGACTTTATCTCCAAACGATAATGAAAAATTGAAGTTCTTTCAGAGATTTGTTCAGCACATCTGATTCTGACATTCTGTATGTTCTTCCGTCTTCAAGGAACATAATCAGCTTTTCTTTGAAATTACTTTTATCATGAGCATCCATTACCAATTGAACAGATATAACCTTGTCAAGGTGTTTCTGTGTAACTTCCTCAAGTGGTTTGTCGGTTAATAAGAATGGATCTCTAGTAAGTACTTCAACTCCTGTCTTGATCTTGGCTTCTTCAGAACCTAATCCAGCTCTGTCTCTTGCTTCTCCGGATTTTAATCCAACAATCATGAAATCAGATAATAGTTGACTTTTCTTAGGATCTGATGGATTAATATTTTTCCATAGGAGTTTTCTCTTATCAGTAATTGTCATTTTGTTCAAATCAACTTGAGCACTTTTAGAGGTTGAGGTCTTGATGACTTGATCAGAATTTGTTGCTTCTTCTGTAGCTTGATGTTTTTCACTCTAAACAAACTGAGCTATGTTAGAGGTTGTTTTAAATTCTTCTGTTATCTTCCTTCTTTTCAGAGTTTCAAAAATTTCATCTTCAGCAGCTGTATCATCAAAAACTTGAACCATTTTGCACACTGGTTTTATCAGGATTTGAGGAATCTTCATCTCCTGTGTCTTTGTTGGTTCATCAATCTTTCTTTTCCCTTTTGCTTTGGGATCAATTTCAACTTGTGATCTTTTCTTAAGCTTTGAAGCCTTAGAAGTTTCCTTGATCATAATGCCTTTTTCCTTAGGCCTTGGAGGTTTCTTTGCATTAGAAGCTTTAGACTTAAGATTTGTCTTCTCAGCTGCAAATCTAGCTTCTTCCTCCTTTAAAGTCTCTAAATCCATTCCAGGATTATGCTTGAGAAATAGTCTTCTAGCAATTCCTTCATCAAGTGTCTGAATCTTGGGATCTTTATAATAGACTGTAGTCTCCCTTCCCTTAAGCTTCAGAGTTTACAAAAACTTCTGAGAGTATTGACTTCCTCCTTGAATGAGAAGACCAGAACTTGATATCAGACTTTGATCATCAGTACTTGCTTTCAGAACTTGAGCATTCACAGCTTCATAACTTGTATTCTTTTGTGTAGAAGATTTACTAGAATCAGAATTTAGTTTCTTTGAAGAAACTTTGCTGCTTTGCCCTTGACCTTAACCCTTGTTAGGGTTTCCCTGGTCATCTCCTTTATCGTCCTTCTTCTTCAGTACTTGAATAGTGGAGCATTTGGACTTGACTTAACTACCTTCTCCCCCTTTTTGGCATCATCTGCTAGGAGTAGAGAGTGAAGAAGTTCCACTGAAGATTGGATTTCATTCAGTTGAGTCTGTTGAGAGGCTTGATTCTGCAGGACCTCAGTCAGTTGGGCCTGTTGCTTTTCTTGAACTTTCTCAATAGCCTCTACTTTCTCATGAATAGGTCTGATAAACCTGTTCTTGTCTAGCTTGAGCATCAGGTCCAGCTTATCAGCATTTTCCTGTAATTTATCAACCTTGGCATGATTAATGGTGTGTTGACCTTGAGTGCTTTTAGTACTGAGAGCTGTGACTTTAAGTTGAGCTTTAAAGTCAGAATTTATCATCAACTCATCAGCTTTAGCAATATGATCTGACAGAACTTTTGAGCTTGGAATGAAGTCAGATTCATTCCACTTCTTGTTCCATTCAACTCCTCTGTGAGTTTCTTCCCATGGAACAGGAGCCTCTTGTTCAACATATTTCAACAGTTCCTCCTTTCCAAGAATTGGAGTTGAAGTGTTTACTGGAGCTGACTTCGTGAGGTTGTGCCATATGCCTTCCTGCTCTCATCTTCTTTGATCTTCTGGATGGTGGAGGAGTTGCTTGAGCAGCATCAGAACTTGAAGTTCTTTTCCTCTTTAAAATACCAGAGCCCTCAGCTTCAGTTTCCTTCTGAGGAGTTACCTTGTCAGCTGCTACCTCCTTCCTATTTGCTGACTCAGAATGGGAATTGCATCAAAGTTGGAGTATTTGTTGGAAAAAGCTCTGGTGATGCAGTCAAAGAAGAAACTCCACCCCTTCTAATGTATGGCATTTTCAGTTGTCCCAGCTTGGACAAACCTTTCACATAGCCAAGATTGGCCATCATACCCTGTAGAAGTGGCTCCTCAATCTGAGCATTGAAAGTGCAATTTTTTGGTAAGTGCAAAGCCTGTCGAACTATTGACAATGTTACCAGATGCTCATCCTCCCCAGTTATGAAAATGATACTTGGGGACCCAGCTTCACCACCATTATTATAAACACCAGTCCTCCAAAACTCCAGCATTTGAGTTCCTGAGAGTAATTGTGGTTGGGTCAAAGCATACCCAATCTCACTTCGAGCCAGAAAGTCTTGAATAAAATGAAGATCTGATGGAGCATCATCCTTGCTAAGAATAGCCATGTAATTATTGGGGAAGAACTTGGCTCCATTAAAGATGATGTCCTTGGGTGCCATTTCTGAAAGAAATTAAGTGAAAGTTGTGTGTACGAAAGGTGTTTAATAAAATGCCTGTAAGAAATAGCTTCAGAGAATATTAGAGAGTGAGAGAGAGTAAGAGAGATTAGAAAATAAGAATAGTAGGTAAAAGATTGTAAAATCTTTTAACTCTCTTATTTATACACCCCACGTGACAACGGCTAATTTTGTTTGGCTCTATTCCCCTTTGCCTTGAAAGGCCTATTAGTCATTTTACCTTCCAAGCATGATTCACAAACTGGAAATGGCTTCACTGCCAATGAGCTTAAAGGCCCGTCTACTACCAGTCTTTGAGTCCTCCTCAAGTTAATATGACCTAATTTTAAGTGCCAAAGATATGTTTGGTTCAAACTAGAATGTTCCTTTCTTTTAGTAGAGTTAGAAGATGTGTTGTTCAATTCCCTAAATTGCAGTTGCAGTGCAGGTTGACTAGGATTAATTATATACAAATTGTCTTGCAATGTACCAGAACATATAATTTGTTTATTCATCATAATAGAAACATTACGATCCAAACAAACATTATAACCATCCAAAGCAAGTTTAGAAACCGAAATTAAATTCCTTCTAAAAGAAGGTACATAAAGACAATTGTTCAAAACCAAAATCCTATCAGAACCAAAAGATAAATGAATAACTCCTACTGCAACTACTGCTACTTTCGTAGCATCTCCCATGAACACGTATATCTCACCATCCCTAAGCATTCTGGATAGCTGGAACCCCTGCATAGAATTACAAACATGATCAGTGGCTCCTGTATCTACACACCAAGTGCTCGTAGATATAGCCGCTATAAATGTTTCTGTAACTAGAGAAAGAGACATACCAGTATTGTTTGTCTTCTTAGGAAGAGGACAATCCTGTTTCTAGTGACCTGACTGTTTGCATCTAAAGCACTTTCCCTTAGGCTTTTTCACACCACCCTGAACTCCCACTGCCTTCACAGCTTTCTGTGTCTCAGCCTTTTTCTTCTTCTTAATACCTTTCGGCTTAGAGGAAGAACCTTTCTCAGCCACATTCACTTGAACACTCTGCCGAAATAATCCTTCAGCTGCCTGAAGTTCTGTCAGCAGTTCCGCGAGACTATACTGCCTCTTGTTCATGTTGTAATTCAAGCGGAACTACTCAAAACTCTTGGACAAGCTCATAAGGATAATGTCAATCTGGGTTTCCCCGTCAAGTTCAGAACCAAGGATCTCTATCTCATTCAGATGAGACATCATCTTGAGAACATGATCCCTTACAGGTGTGCCTTCAGCCATCTGAGTGTTCATTAAAGCCTTCATGGCTACTTGCCTAGCAGCCCTATTCTGATCTCCAAAAAGTTCCTTGAGATTAAAGAGCATATCCGAAGCAGTGGCCATAGACTGATGCTGATGCTGCAAAACACCCGACATTGCTGCCAGAATGTAACATCGCGACATTTCATCAGCCTTAATCCATCGTTTATAATACTCTTTCTCATCTTCAGGAGCATCAACAGCAGGCTGTTCAGGCTTGGGTTCATAAGTGCAAAACTTGTACTCCTCAGCAGTCAACACAATGTCCAAATTTCGTTTCCATTCAATATAGTTAGGTCCGGTAAGTTTGTTATCCTTAAGTATGGTGAATAGTGGATTAAAACCCATTTTATCCTGAGAATCATGCATAAAAACATCACATAAATAAGGGTGCATTAATTATTAAGATCTATTTCTCGCCAGAAAATCGATTTGGGGGTCGATTGTTTGGTCGAAGGTTGTGGTCTGGTATTGCTTCGGTGACGTTGGGGTCGTTTATAAGTTTTGGTTGATATTTGGGACGTTCTTGTGTAAAAATCAGGGCTGGAACCTCGGGTTTTGGCGGGGTAAAAGGCTCGCCGGAGCCGGTGAGAGCTCGCCGGTTTCTGGGTTCGTTCCCAGATTTCGGCCGAGTTCATCCACGAGCTCCGGTCATCCCCTACCTTGGGGGACTGTTTGATCCAAAATTCTGAAACCCCCTTTTCTAGAAATGTTTCTGGGAAATTATCTTTAAAAATAATTGAAAATTCAGTTTTTATTCCAAAATTGATTTTTATAATTCTAAATTTATTTTGGTTAATTATTTTAATAATCAACTAAACTATTTTAATTCCAATTTTTTTTTATTATTCTCAAAAATTTCATTTGATTTAATTACTTATAATTTATTTTAGTTAATTATTTATAGATTTAATTAATTGATTAATCCATTTAATCAATTAATTTTATTTTTTAATAGTTAAATAAAGTATAATTATTTATAATTAAGCCAAATAATTCCTAAAAATTATTTTGAGCTTTTAAAAATTATATTTGGGTATTTAAAAATCAATTAATATCATTATTAATTGATTTATTCTTATTTTATTCGTAATAAATACACCGTTTATCCGTTTAATACGAAACGAACGCGTATAGACCCGGAAAAATATTCCGCTTTCATTAAAAATACTTTCGAGACCCATATTCTTTTATTTCGAAAGATCGCTTGATTTGAAAATCAATTCTGAGTCGTATATTGATCAAAAAGTTGTATTTTGACCCAATTTCAGTTTTAAACTTATCGAGTCGAATATTTTGACGAACCGAGGCATATGTAATTTGAATTATGTGATATGTGAGTTACGTATTTATATGTTATGTGAATTATGTGCGTATATGGGTCAAGAGTCCTGTTTGGCTATTTCATATATGTGTGAGCTATCGTATGGTTAGACGATAGGATTTTGAAGCGCAGTTCGTTGAGTAATTATCGTTTAAACTATTAAAGTTATATCTTTTAATTATAGATGTGGATCATTCGAGTTGATCCGGACAAGACGTTGGATAAAGATTGAGATGAAATGGTATTGGATATCTGGCTTCTAGCAATCGCAGGAGCAGCATATCAGTAAAGTGTTGAAAAGAAGGACGGTGATGTTTTGAGATAGAATGTCAGAATAGATGCGTCTTTGCGAGTGTGACTAACTACTAAAAACCCAAAGGCAAGTATCCCTATCATCACTTATTGTTCAAGTGATATTTATTTTGAATCTTATTATACAAGTATTGTTTTCCCTATTCTCAATTCAGAATAGATAAATGTTTTACATATCGCTGAATTAAATACTTATTATGCAAATACTCTTCTGCTCTTCTATGTTCAAAATAGCTAAGTGATTTTACTTATCAAATGAATGGATTTATAAATGTTTTGGGTTTTGAGAAAAATGAGTTGATTTTGCGAGTATTCCTACCCAAGTAAATGGGGGAATAAAAGTTTATAAGGGTGTCGAGTATTATGACCCCTTTCAATAAAATGTTTTTAAGATTGGATGGTTGCGTAAGAGGTCATGGCGGCGGTCCAGTGTGAGCTATGTATTATATGGGATATAACACCTTGCTAGGCCGATATGTGCCTTGGGTACCCCTTTGTTTAGTTAAATATGCTTCGGTATACCGGTGTTGCTCCGCGGTTGATCATCGGCGGCAACACACCGTCGTTCGAGGATTCCAATCTAAATTAGTATATTGCTTTTGATAAACATAGAATAAATGATTTATCAAGTGTTTTGATTTTGAATAAAAGGTGAAATACAATTTTGATTGAGTTTCTGCTTGGTGTGGATATTTAGTTTGTTGTTAAATATCAAAGGTGGTATTAGTATAGATGATTAATGCTGACTTCAATATGGGATGTTGTGAGTATTGAAGTTCGTATTGATATCTAATTTGATATGACAACAAAATAAATATTAATTTTAAGAGTTTGCTTTTGAATAAGATTTATGATTCAGTCCATAATCATTGGTTCATGTTATTGTTGTTTACGATAATTCCGTAAACACAGTTTTACGAGTTTTATTCTCGTCAAGATTCAAAGTATTGATTAAGCATTTCGCTCAAAAATATCAAAAGATTTTGAATACTGAGGAGGAATCAATTCTGGGATTCCTTAACTAAATTTTCTGATTCAGCAATTATGATTTTTAAACATTATGCTCTGATACAGATGTCGGTTTATATCAAAACGACCATATATATGCTATAATGAACTTGCTGAGCATTTTTTTCGCTCATACTTGCCTGTTTTCAAATTTAACCTCTAGTGAGGATTAGTTTGCGATGTTTTGTGGCATAATTCAAGAAAGTAAAGAAGAAGCTTTTAGAAGGTGGTTAGCCCAGGGTTTACAGACTAGTGTAAGTTCTGTTATGTAAAGTTGTTTATATTATATTAAACTATAGTTGTGTATTGTATTTGGGCCTAGTATACTTCTTTTAGAAGTTATACTAGCGGGTTAGTTTTGAGTTGGAATTTGTTGAAAACAGTTTTAAAAGAAAGTGAAGAAAAATTTATTCATGGAATTTGGATTTCTTGTTTCTAGAACTGTAACCTTAAAAGATCTTGGATTAGTTTGGGGTCATAGATGCTAAATATCTTCCGTTGGCATTTGCATTTTATTAAACAAGTTAATTTGGATTGAGGTTTCTTCGTGATGACCAAATCCTCTGACCCCGAATTTGGGGGCGTTACAAAGGTTATTTATTTTTCAATTTCATATTTTTCTTTTAAATTCAATTTTTGATTTCAAGCAATTATTTGAATGATTCGATGTTAGAATACGATTATAGAGGTCATGAAGATCATTTTCATATATAATATGTTTGATGTGATTCGGTTTTAAGTAAAAACGAGTTTTTAAAGTTTGTTGAAATTTTAAATCGATTTTTAGGACTGTTCTTGAGTTTGTGATTATGTTTGATTACATGAATATATTGTACATATTCTAAGCTTTAATTTGATATCTAAAACTTTTGATTTGGTTAAGAAATGAAGAAAAAACGAAGTTCGCCGGAGTTCATGTTTGAGGTCACCGGGTTTTGGCCGGAATCGAGGTTGAGGGTATCGTTTGTTGTTGTTGATCGCGTAATTAAAACTGTGGCAGGATACCTGATGTGTGTAGACTCTTTTGCCCATAAACGGACTTCACCGGAGACCGGTGAAGCCGCCGGAATCTGGAAATTTCCAGAAACCGGTCGGCATTCAACCCGACGTGGTCTCCAATCTTGGCGTTTTTGTTTTAAAAAGAACCCGGTTTTGATCTATGTTGCCCCAATTTCAATTCCAGGAATTTTTTTCTGGGATTTCTTTTCAAAAATAATTCAAAATTCTTATTTTTAATTTCAAAAATTCATTTTTAATTCAAAATTAATTTGGTTAATTATTTTTAAATAATTAACTAAATTATTTTAATTCCAGAAAAGTATTTTCTTTTTTATTTTTTAAAAATACAAAATTTGATTTAATTATTTATATTTATTTATTTATTTTAATTATTTATTTATTGATATAATTAATTGATAAATCTATTTAATAAATTAATTTTATATGTAAATGGTTAAATAAAATGTAATTATTTATAATTAAGCCAAATAATGATTTAAAAATCATAATTAATAAACCGTTCATCCGTTTAATACGAAACGAGCACATCTAGACTCAGAAAAATATTATACTTATAATAAAAATACTTTCGAGACATAAAAATCTTTCGTTTCAAAAGGTTGCTTGATTTTGTAAACGTTTCTGAGTCGCGTAAATATCAAAAAATGTATTTCGACTCGATTTTAGTTTTAAAGATATCGAGTCGAATGTTGTGATAAACTCAGCCATATGTTGTATGAATTATGTGATACGCGGAATAGGTTCTTACATGTTATATGAATTATGTGCTTATAAGAGTGTCAGAAAACTGGTTTAATCAAATATTCTGATCCGTAATTCGGATTCAGACAAAACAAAAAGTGATTAGAAGCTTATATTGTCTATTTTAATATTTTTAATAAAATATTTGAGTCGTAAATATGAGTACATGTCATTGGATATGCATAATGTAATTATATGTGATTTGATTATATATTAATTGACTATTATGTGAAGTATATGTGTATTTCTTGTGTTAAGAACATGATAAGTAAATTGAGTAACATAATGTCGTGTCCAGATTGATATTAAAATTCAGTTTGATTGATTGATTATTGATTGAAATAGAATAACAGGGGGATAGTCTAATAACTAGACGAGATAATGCCAGATTTTTTATATGAATTGTGCAAACGTTGGTTTATAGAATATTGTGTTTAAAATGGTTTGACTGTAAGATAGAGTCAAAGTATGAGCATGTGTTAACTGATAGTTGTTAAGTTAGAAAGGTTGTATAAGTTAACTTGTGATTATGTGTTAAGTGTTTATGGGTATACGTGATATGTATATACGAAATGGGATAGATACGGGGTTTAATAGTTACAAGTAAAAGTCGATAGACTGTTTAGTGATTATAATATTGTCTTATTCTCGTAAAGGATCCGGACAAGACGTGCAATATCGAAGATATACAGAAGGTTAAATTGTGTCGAAAAATGAAAAAGGAATAAGTTGAGAAAGCAACGATGTGCGGTGAATAGAGTATAGTCAGAGCTTATCTGTGAGTTAAGATATGTTTAGATTGTGGAGTATGAAGTATGAGACTGAGCTGTCAGTCAAAATCGGATTTATGGCAAGTTCCTAAATCCATTCTTATATATGTTGCAAAGATTTGATATTTCTTTCATGATTATGGTATTACGTTTTATGCGGTGAACTATACCTGGTAAACTTTTTATCCTGAGAACGAAACTCATGATTTTTTCTACCTTCAAGTTCTGAAAAGCCAAACACCTTATCATATCCTATGAACACATACCCTACGATACGATACCACTTCAAAATCACCAATACCTTTCACTGAATTAATACATACCCTTGTATACTTGATTTTGTTTTATTAATACTAAACCTTTGTTATTACAAGGTTGAAACTCGTGTCGCATATGATTCGATTATCAAATGCAAATGTTAGTTTTAGGTAAATACTTATAACCGTTGATTATGATTCTGTTTATGGAAATGAATGTTTTTATTAAATTTAATTATTAGAATTGGATTATTTTTATAAAATATGTGGACCAGATTCATGGTCAAGTGTAGGCCAATGTGTGCCTTGGATCCAGTATAAGGAATAGGGATGTGTGCCATGTTTGGGTTTAATATGTGACTGATCAGTAGCCTAACCTTTGGTTTTAGTAAAAAATAAGATAAGTCCAATTCAATAATTCTTCTGAATGATTGAATTTCCTAGTTTTCGAATGATTCAAAGATTTATGAATCTTTTTATATACTAACCTGAGCTTTTAAATTCTTGATAAACTATTTCAGATTATTGTTGCTATATTGGTACTTATTGAGCATTGTTGCTCACCCTTGCTTTTCATATAACCATTTCAAAAAGGCTTAAATTTGAGTTGCTCGAGTTCAATATCATTTAAGGCTAAGGTTGTGCGAAGAGTATGAGTGGTTAAGTTATCCAGAGTTCAAAGAAGGTATCCGGGGAAATTGATGAAGAAGGTTCGAGTTAGAGTTGATTATTGAGATGTTGTTGTAAATCAGGTTTGTAAATAAAGTAGTAGTGATTCTTCTTATCTAAGATGATTTAAAGTTATAAAAGATGTTGTTTATTAATAATAGTGGTTGGTTTTAATTTCAATGCTGTAATCTGTATGCAATCTTGTTTTTGGGGTTAAACTATTATCCTTTAAAGTCTTCTCAAATGTTCAGGTTTTTAAACTCTTTGGCTTTTATTATCTTTTCAAAAATACATGTTTTTAAAATTGTTTATAAAATGTGGTTTTCGTATGATGACGTCAAATCCAGACCCCCGAATTTGAAGAACATCATAATAACCAACACCGCCATCTTTAACAGTAAGCCTAGCTATTAGGAATTGCATGATAGTGTTACCAAAATCAAAAAAATGTCCATATAACAGTGAATACCCTATCTGCAATAAAGATAATGGAAGGGCATCAAAATTAGATACATTATTCAGGAATGTTCTGCTTATGCAATCAAAGTTGAAGATCCATTATTTTCTTAGCTTGGTTCTGCACATCTCCCCGACCTTAGTGAATTCAGTGCTATGGACAATCTCTCTGACCCATTCAATGAGAGTTGCATTAGGAGTTACAACAGAGGTCCTGCCATTCAATGCAGGAAATTTTAGAGCTTCCTCAATGACATTAGCATTAATCTCATATTTTTGGACATCATAAGTGAACAAAATTACCCTTTTCTCAGCATAAACAGTTGAATTCTCCCAAATCTGCATGACCTGTTTGAACCAGACTCTAGAAGGTGCAGTAAGAGCATACCTAATATCACTTTGAGCTAAAAACTCTTGAATCATTCGAAAATATTCAGGAATTGCAATTTCATGCAAAAGAGCCTTAAAGTTTGTAGCATGAAAAGTTTTGTGATTAAACACATATTTAACTGCAGAGAAAGTGGAGACGGGATCAATGGTGGCCATTTGAAAAATTAGGGTTTTGGTGAAAAAGTTCTAGTTCGAAAATTTTGCAGAGAGAGAAATGAAGATGAGCAGTTTGTGTATATTGTGTATATAATATGAATGTGAATAGTTTATAAGGTATTGATGATATCAGGAAAAGAAAATAAGACAATAATACATATGGCATGTTTTGATTGGATGGAATTAATAGTGGCATAGATAATGTGTATTTCTAGTTAATTAGGCACGACTTTTAAGGAGCATATATGTGTTACTGCGCCTAATAACTAGCAATTAAACTGCCACAATTAACCAAAATACAAACGGCTCTATAATTATGCACAAAAGTAATTCTCAAATATACTTAATTAAATCAATTATTAATCAGGAAAAATAATTAAAAAATATAAAATACTCACAGTTAGTATCAGAATTTGAATACATCATCGGGATTTGATACATTAGGAATTGACATACCTTGTCAGGATTTAACATGTCAGTAATTGACATACCTCGTCAGGAACTGACTTAGTGTGTCAGGATTTGACTTAAAGTTGGGATCTGACAAATCATTTATTTTCAAACCTGATCATTCCAATCTTATGGATTAACTTTTCAAAGGTTACTTCTAGTAATGGCTTGGGGAAGATATCGGGTACTTGCTGATCAGTTGAAACAAAGTGAAGCTCAATTGTTCCTTTCATGACATGCTCCCTGATAAAATGATATATGATACTGATATGTTTTATGAGTGAGTGTTGGACTGGATTACCTGTCATAGCAATTACACTTTGATTGTCACAGTAGATAGGAATTTTTGAGTAAGACGATCCATAGTCTAATAGCTGATTTCACATCCAAAGAATTTGAGAACAGCAACTGCCAGCTGTAATATATTCAGCTTCAGCTGTAGATGTAGATATTAATGTCTGTTTCTTGCTTTGCCAAGTAACCAATCTACCACCTAAATACTGACAACCACCTGAGGTACTCTTCCTGTCAATTTTGCATCCTGCAAAATTTGTATCAGAATAGCCAACAAGACTGAAATCTAATTCTCTTGTACACCACAAACCAAGAGACTAAGTCCCCTTTAAATATCTCAGAATTTTTTTCACAGCAACCAAATAAGGTTCCCTATACTTGGCCTGAAATCTTGCACACAAACAGGTTGCATACATAATATATGGTCTACTACCAGTTAGATAGAGTAACGAACCAATCAAACCTCTATAGGCAGTGACATCAATTTCTTTACCTTAGTCAGGATCTAACTTTGTAACAGTTGTAATTTCTTGCATATTGAATCTAGTCAACAAATTCTTTGTGTACTTAGACTGATTAATGAAAATTCCTTCATCAGTTTATATAACTTGCAGCCCGAGAAAGTAACTCAACTCTACCATTATACATATTTAGTACCTTGATTTCATAAGATCAGAAAATTTCTTGCACATCTTATTGTTAGTAGACCCAAAAATAATGTCATCAACATAAATTTTCACAAAAACAAGATCACTACCTTTAGTTATGTAAAACAAGGTTTGTCAATAGTACCTCTTTTGAAACCACTTTCAATCAGGAATTTGGCAAGTGTTTCAAACTAGGACCTTGGTGCTTGTTTGAGTCCATACAAAGCTTTGTCAAGTCTGTACACATGATTAGGAAATTTTGGATCAATGAAGCCAGGTGGTTTCTCAACATACACTTCTTCTTCTAACTCTTCATTCAGAAAAGCACTATTGACATCCATATGAAAGACCTTGAATTTCTTGTGTATAGCATATGCCAAGAAAGTCCTAATTGCTTCCAGTCTTGCTACATGAGCAAATGTTTCATTATAGTCAATGCCCTCCTGTTGTGAATAGCACTTTGCAACAAGTCTAGATTTATTCCTGATTATGGTTCCATCCGAATCTGTCTTGTTCCTAAATACCCATTTTGTGCCAACTACTGATTTATTTATTGGCCTTGGAACCAGTTTCCATACTTCATTCCTTTCAAACTTATTCAACTCTTCCTGCATTGCTTGAATTCAATCAGTATCCTTGAGTGCATCCTCTACTTTCTTTGGTTCCTCCTTAGAAATTTTTTTATAATAGAGGCATTCATGTTCAGTTGTACTTCTTGTTTAAACACCAGCATCAGGATTTCCAATGATAAGATCAGGTGTGTGATCTTTTATCCATTTTACAGCTTTTGGCAATTCAGTCCCATTTCCTGATGCTCCCCCTGTATTGGATGCATCATTTTCATGTGAAGCTCCCCTTGTATCAGTGCTATCAGTTCTTGATTGAGAATAACTTCTATTAGAGGATTGTTCACCAAATTGACCTTGATGATCAGTTAAATGATCACTTCCCGATGAGCTATCAGTTGTTGTACTAGAAGAATTTCCAGTTGATCCAGTGTTTCTTGATTCATCAGTGTCATTAGAATTTGATTCACTAGAGTTATGACTACCTTGTGGTTGCTCCCCCTCAACATTTGCATCATCAATAATCAACTCTAGATCAGGATCAGTATCATCAGGATCTGACTCAATGTGAGGATTTGACTTGTTGTAAGGATTTGACTTATCATCAGGATTTTATAAATCATCAGGATTTGCATCAATTCCTGACTTGAGCTTTTTGTTGGCAAATACAAGTTCTTCATGAGTGTCTTCTTTAATTCTAGGAATCATCCTATGATCAAAAGAAACATGAATTGATTCAAAAATTATTCTAGTTATCAGATTAAAAACTTTATAGGCTTTTGAAGCAGGATATCCAACAAAAATACTCTCATCAGCTTTTCTATCAAATTTTCTAAGCATTTTAGGATGTGTTCTAAAAACAAAACACTTGCACCCAAAGATGTGAAGATGATTAAAGCTTGGCTTCTTCTCCTTGATCATTGGATAAGGAGTTAATCCATGTCTGTTGATCAGAGTTAGGTTTTGAGTATAACAGGCAGTGTTGACAGCTTCAACCCAAAAGTATGTTGGTAGATTAGATTTTACAAGCATAGTCCTCCCAGCTTCAATCAATGTTCTGTTCTTCCTTTCCACACTCCATTTTATTAATGTGTGTCAGAAGCTGAAACTTGTTAATAAATTCCCTTATATCTGCATAACTCACCCATCGTACTATTTCTGAACTCAGTCCCACTGTCACTTCTTAAAATTTGCATTTAGTACTTTGTGCCATTTTCAATCACTCTCAAATAATCCAAAAGAACATTTGTTATTTCATCCTTACTGTGCAAGAAAAATACCCATGTAAATCTAGTATATTCATCAACAAAAACTAGAGTGTACCTTTTCTTGTTGATTTACATGACATTCACATGGCCAAAGAGATCTAGATGTAGCAATTGATATGACTTTTTAATAGATAATTCTAACTTGCTTTTGAATGAGGTCCTTCTTTGTTTGGCTTGTTGACATGCATCATATAAACCACCAGGGGAGTAAAACATGTTTGGTAAACATCTCACCAAATCTTTTTTCATGAGTTCATTAAGATTATTGAAGTTGAGATGAGAAATCTTCTTGTGCCAATTTCAACTTCCATCTACTGATGCTTTGCTTATCAAACAGGTTTCAGGTCCATCAGTATTTGCATGAAGTTTGGCTTCATAGATGTTTCCATTCCTATATCCTTTGAAAACAACTTTCTTTGTGATTATATGAACTATTTCACAGTGAGTATCATAAAAAAACAACATAGAATCCTCTATCAGTACTTTGATTGATGCTCAACAGATTGTGCTTCAGTCCTTCTACCAGAGCTACATTTGAGATGATGACATTTCCAATGATTATATTGCCATATCCCGGTGTTTTTCCTATATTTCCATATTCATAGGAAACCATTGGGCCAGCCTTCTCCTCATCTTCTGATAAAAGGGATTTATTTTAAGTCATATGTGCAGAACAACCACTCTCCAGTACAAGCACATTCTTTTATTTCCATGTAATAAAAAATATGGAAATCAGTTAGCATTTTTGAAAACCCACACTTGTTGGGTCCTTTTTGCATCTTATGTATTTTTGCAACAGAAGAATTCCTGTCAGGAATTGACCCATCAGGATTTGACCCATCAGGAATTTCTCTATCAAGATTTGATCCATCGGGATTTGTCTTGACAGTTTTAACCCTGTAAGATGTATGCATATTCAATTTAGAAGTTCTATTTGACAAAGCAATTTTATTGAATTTACGTAAATGATGGTAATTGTTGTGATACAAGCTATGATAATCTTTACATGTGTAAATAGAATGCCAAATGCTACCACAGTAAAAATAAGGGTTCTGTGGTTTATAAAATACTGATCTACCACTAATATCAGACTCAGGTGTCTTAGTGGTTTTCTTTTTAATATTCCTGCAATCAATAGAAATATGATTAGTATTACCACAGTTAAGACAAGCTTTTCTGAGAGCATCATGAATATACTTATAATTGTTATCCTTGTTTATTCCCTATTTTCCATTTTTACCTCTTTTAGTACTAGATTTGTGAGTCTTAGCAGTCACTTCACAAATTTTCTTATAAAGTTGATTCTTAGTGAGAAGACCTTTATTTTTATCTTTCTTTTCTTTCACTCTAAATTCAACTTTCTTCTTGTCAAGAACTTTAAGTTCAGCTTTCTTCTCATTAGGAACTTTAGAGGTCAACCCTACTTCATATATTGACTTAATGCCTTTTTCACCAGTACTAACAAATGTAATAGGAGTAGTGTTGGTTATAATCTAATTTTTATTTTTATCAGTGTATTTATTATATCCCAAACACTCTTTCCAGTTTTTGTCATTTATGAAGTTATGAACTTTTCTACCTGAACTCATCCAGGTTTTAAACAGTTCTTTTTCTTTCTCAAGTACTTCCTCTAGCATGACATATTTAATGTGCATTTGAGATTCATTATGTGTGGCCTTCTTACATTCTTTTTCAGTTTCATGCATACATACAAGCTCAACTTTTAAGTGATCATTTGTTTCCTTGAGTTTCTTATTCTCAGCAATTACTATCATTTTTAATTGAATCATTCTTGAAATTAACATGCATAGAATATAAGAAAGTTTTCAATTCAGACCTGTTATCAGTATCAATAGGGAAAACAACTGAAGGTATTTTATCAGTTCCTGACACATCCTCTCCATGAGTTGCCATGAGTGCATAGCATTCTTCATCATTGTCAATTCCTGATGAGTCCATCTAGTCCTTGTTGGAATTTGATGTGAACAAAGCCTTTCCAGTTTACTTGGGGAACTCAGTGCCAGATGTTCCCTTTTCATTGTAATTGTAACAAGTCGCTCTGGCTTTGTTAAACTCCCTTCCCTTGGTGTATTGTCCTTCATTCTTTATGAATTTGCCTTTGCCATCTCCAAAGTATTTCTTGTTAAAACCACCTTTCCTTTGTGGTGTTGCAAACCTCATCCTTCTAAAGCCTTTGACCAATATTGCAGCCATTTGAACAACTTGAGGATCATCTAACTCAATCTTAGAATCCTCATCAGTATCTGATAATTCATCAGTATCTGACTCTTCTATAATGTTCCTTTTCATTGACCTTTTACTTATCTTTTCCTTGCCTTTATGAGTTTCAGCATTTAGAGCCACAGCCTTCATCTTATGACCATTTCTGTTCTTCCTTTGTTGAATCTCTAAGTCATGGGGTTTTAGCATACCATAAACTTCATCCAATGTCAGTAAATCAAGATTATATTGATACCTGATTATTAAGGCTTGAGTATCCCATTCTTCAGAAAGTGCTCTCAGAAACTTGGTGTTTGAGTCTTCCCTGTCATATTCTTTTCCCACCAATGATAGAACATTCAGAAGTGTCAGGAATCTATCATAAATGTTAGTTTTTGACTCATCAGCCTCAACATCAAACTGTTCATACTCTTACACATGAACAACTCTTTTGTTTTTTATTTCCATTATACCTTGGCACTGTGTCTCCAAAGCGTCCCATATCTCTTTTGCAGTCTTACAGGAAATCACCCTGTTGGACATCATATTGTCCAAACTGTTGTGCATAATATTCCTGATTTTTGCATCCTTAAGCATTGCAGCCTTCTCATGACCTGACCATTCTGATTTCTCTTTCCTGATATAGTGTTCAGGAACATTTACTATCATGGACACAACCATATTAGGGTAAGGAGTTCCTTTGTTGATGATGTCAACATATAAATCATCAATAGCCTCAAGGAACATCAACATCTTTACTCTCCATGTAGAGTAATCAGCTTTCTTCAGGATATGAATTTTCATGCTTTTATACTTACTTCTAGATATATTTGATCTTTTCAAATTAACAGTTAATTTAACCGCCCTGATACCACTTGATGCCCAGTAATGATAATTATTTAAGGGGTTGGATACAATTATCAAACAAATCAATTGATTTAAGAAGTAAAGTATGAATAATAATAAACAGTTTAATCAAATAATAGTTTATATTGATCTTTAATAAATTGTTACAAAACTCTCTCAAGAACAATATTCTTAAGAGCTGCTAGGTTATGAAAATACTCGGGTTGTGCATACCACAAAATGATAACCTAATATGTGTCTATATATCACATATCTATAATCAATTCCTATCAATTACAAGATATGTTATAGTATGATTTATCTAGTTTCTCTACATATCTAAATCAACAACCACAATTTTATAAATCAACATATTCTAATTTTTCTTGTAGATATGACTTATCCAATTATATCATGACAATCTTCAAATCCTGATGCATATCCTAAATGCACCAGATCCTGACATCTTGATAAATCCTGACTGTCAGACAGATCATGATTGGCTACACATCCTGATGACTCTTTTCGGATCCTGACTCCTTAGCAAATCCTGATTCTTGATATAGAAAATTTATAACAGTATAATGACTTCACTGATATGAATGATGCATGTCTAAAATATTTTTTTCCTCAGCCTAGGATAGATACCTTGATAGACTCCACTTTGGAGCACGAGATTCTAAGTTTCATGGATGGATTTAGCAGCTAGAATCTGATCAAAATGCATAGACATCCTAAAAGGATCATTCATCACTGATTTTGGTGTTTTTTGTTATCTTGTTATAACATTTGGTCTCATGAATGCATGAGACACGTATCAGAGATTGGTAAACAAGATCTTTAAGGATCTTATTGAGAAGACCATGCAGGTCTATGTAGATGACATGTTAGTCAGGAGCATTGTCAAGGAAGATATGATGTTTAATCCCGTAAAGTATTCTTTTGGTGTAGGATCTGGGAAGTTCATATGATTGATGGACTTCAAGAGGGGAATTAAGGCCAATACGGACAAGATAAAGGATATCTTAGACATGGAACCTCCAAGTTTCGTAAATGATGTTCAAATACTCACTGAGAGAATTACTTCTTTGGGGAGATTCATTTCCAACTCTAGAGACAATTGTCGACCATTTTCTAAGGATTTGAATAAAATGAAAGGTTTTCCTTGGATGAATGAAAGTCGTATGGCGTTCAAGGAACTGAAAAATTACATGGTTCAAGCCCCACTGTTGCCCAAACTGATTTTGAATAAAACTTTGTATTTCTACTTGGATCTTTATGAACACGCCTTGAGCGCTGTATTGGTGAGGGAAAAGGCTATGATCCAGAAACCTATCTACTATGTTAGCAGATTCTACATGGAGATAAGATGAACTATTCTACTATTGAAAAGTTTGATTTATCCCTGGTCATGGCCTCAAGGAAGTTGTGTCCTTACTTTCAATAACACAAAATTGAAGTGTTGACAAATCAGCCTCTGAGGAATATCATTCACAGTCTTAAGGCCAGTGGAAGGCTAATCAAATGGGTGATAGAGCTTGGGATGTTTTATTTCAAATATAGGCCTAGAGCATCAATTTAAGCTCAGGCATTGGCAGACTTCGTTGTTATATGTACCATCAACAACCAAGAAGTCGTGGTGCAGGAAGATGCCCAAGGAGGCATGGGTAACGAAGATGAAGAGAAGAAAGTTAAGAACAAGGAATTTTGGGTGCTCTATTTTGATGGGGCATCAAAAATAAATTTAAGTGGAGCTGGGCTGGTATAACAGAGCCCCGATAGTTTCCTGATAAAATTTTCCATGAAGTTTGATTTCCCTACTACAAATAATGAGGCAAAATACGAAGCCCTCTTAGCAGGACTTGGACTAGATGGAACCTTGAGAATTAAAAACTTGAAGATCTATGGAGACTCAAAGCTTGTTGTATCCCAGGTCAATGGAGAATTCGAAGTATCAATGACTCATGAGAGCAGTGATGACTCAATTGGATGGGTGTGATGTTGAGTATATCTTGAGAGAAGAAAACACAAAGGCATATGCGTTATCTAAATTTCCCTCTTCGAAAGTTAAAGAAAGTTGTGGAAGCTTGTACTACCATGTTTGTTAGGTATGAAATGCAGACAGAGGGGAGTAAATGTGTGTTTCTTGATTTTTTTTTGAAGTTGTAAATTGCTTTCAAGAAAATCAAGCTTAGTGTTTTATGTTTGTAAATCAACAAGCTTTATGAAATTTGTAATGATAATTAATCAACTGTAGGAAACAGAGAAAAATAATTATCAAAACTTACTTGGTCTTTATATTAAAATCCAAATCAGTTGTGCTACAAATCTGTGTTCTTGAATATGTTAGAACACAACTAAATCTTGAGAGAATACAAGAATTTCTAGATCTGTTTTGTTACATTTGAAGTAAGGACCCACGACATGTTTTATAGATCAACATGTATAGTTTACAGGCTTCATTTCTTTACTGGGCTTGGACCAAGAACTTGCACTAAAATAGACTAACATATTTTCTAAAGTTTTTGTCTATATCCATTTTAAGTGCAACAAAATCTGCATATAATCTTCTAGGTCTGTGACTATCCTTTGTCCAGTTCATCTAAGCCCTTGCTTTGGCACTCCTCAAACTATATTTATAGACTTTCCATTCTTTTGATAGAATGGTTTGTTGACATATAATCTTGAATCTTCAGGGTTAATGCTTTTTGTAATTCTTGAAACTGTTATCGAGATCTTCATATGTTAGAGATATCCATATAGAGATGTAGAATATCTTGTCGATATCTCCACTTCTCTACATGTGTAAATGACTTGGTGATATCTCCACTTCTCTCCATGCAATTTTGACTTGTCGATAACTTCACTTCTCTAAATGCAGTTTTGACTTGTCGATATATCCACTTCTCTACATGCAGTTTTTGACTTATCGATATCTCCACTTCTCTATAGGCCAAATTGACTTCTCTACAAGTAAAGTGACTTCTCTACAAGTGCAATGACTTCTCTTCTAGTAAATTGACTTCTACAAGTAAAGTGACTTATTTACAAGTGAGGTGACTTCTCTACAAGTAAATTAGACTTCTTGATACACTTCCCGATATAACTTGATCTGTGACGTCTTGAAATTTAACGTAAAACATTTTTCAATCCACAACATTATTCTTCACCAAGCAGTTTATCTTCATTATAAGGCGTGATCAGACTTGATCTTCTTCCAGAGATTTATTCCTAGCTTATTAGTTATTACTGAAAAATACATCAGTCTAGTCTATATAAAAAAATTTACAGACTCAAGAAATATCATTACAGATTACATAAGATTACAAGTCAACTAAATCTCAGGATTGTCAATGTGACCTAGTCTTGTTATGTAAAGGCATGTCTTGCACAACAATCTCCCCCAATTTATGAGAAGATTACTTGTCACAAATAAATATCTGATAACAAGACTAATCACAAGCTAAAAATTTGAAAAAATAAATAGAAATACAAAGATATAGATCATTTAACAGTTATAAAGATATTTAAGTTTACAAAATTAGCTAAAGTCTTCATAACCAGGATGAGACCTAATCAAGTCATATAGTCTAACAAGATATTCTAGTGCTTCCACAAGCTTTAGACATTCATTTAATGAGTTATTGTCAAGATATTTAACTCTGAACCCTAAGAATCTGTGAGTCTTGATATTTAAAAATACACCATCTTTAGACACTCTGCTCAATCCTTTGGCTTTTAGCTCATTTGATCTTTTCTCAAATATCTCCAACTCCTTATCCTTTCTAATAGCATTCTCCTCTCTTTCAGCCTTCTCCTTCGCTCTTCTTTCTTCTCTGTCTCTTATCCTAGTAGCCAGCTCAACCTTTTTCAGCTTAGTGTGTGAGTCATTCTTATTCATCAGAATAATCACTCTTTCAAGTTCCATTACAAAATAATTTTCAATTATTGCTTTGCTGAGCAGGTTGAATGAGCCACTTTGAAGTAGATTTTTGCCTCTCCCAAATTATTCACGATAACCTTACTTATAAATTCAGCTTGTTGCTCATTGTAATCTTCTTCTGAGGTTTCTTCTCAGATTAGAAAGAAGCCATCTGGATTAAAACAATTCCATAATGCTCCCATTTCAACTTTGATCTTCACCAATTTTCTTCCAATGGACTTGAAGTGTGTTTTGACTTGTGGTTTAAATGTTGAAGATTTGGCTATTTTCTTGAAAGAAGTTTGATTGGCTAGGACATGTATTTTTAGTAGAGAGTTGGTTATGAATTTGTAGAGGTGTTTAGGTTTGGTGGTTTGGATTGTTTGAGTTTTTGATTGGCTGGGGTTTTGGATTGAGGTTTGGTAAGTTGTGGTTGCTTGTCATATTGATGTCTTCTTGTTGTCTTTCCCATATTTTTCACTCTTCTTCTTGTCTCCATCCTTATCCCTCCTTTTTTTACATATTTACTACCCTATGCATCCTTATGACTCCCACTACTTTTGCTAGATTGACTTGGATTTGTGCCAAAAGTTTTTTGTTCATCTTTATTTTTCTCATCATCATCCTTGTCATCATTTTTATCGTTGATAACAGTCATTAGTAGCATAATTTCATTACTTTGAGTATTATGAACATCTCCAAGTAATCATCATGCTTAATCTTCTTAACTTTGAGTGCTATCTCAATCACCTTCATCAGCTTCTTCTTTTTCATGATACAATGCTTAGGGATTAGAAAATGTATGCATTTCTTGGTAGTTGGGTATATATAAGCCACTCCCTTTCTAGGTTGGAGGTAAGCCTCAGGAAATACTCTTTCTTGGCCTACTTTGAGTTCCCTTAGCAATTGAGTGTCTTCTAAAATCACCTTTACTTTGTTGATGAAGATATCCAGTTCTGAGGCTCTCCTAGATTTATGAAATACTAATGAGACCCGTATGCACCAGTCAACTCCAGTGTCGTAATATTGACAACAATTCTCTTTTCCCTTAGCATATCCCTAGTGACCAGAAGCATCCTCAAGAAGTTTATATTCCTTTCAATAGCTCTCTTGTATGTATCATGATTGTGGTTCACTGAGACTCTCAGGCATTTTAAAAACTCACCAAATTCCTTGTCAAAATAAGGAACTTCAGCTGCCATCTTGAGTCTCTCTTCCATACCAACTTCTGCTTGATGTAAATATTTGAGTTTGGATTTCATCTCCCCCTTAGTCTTGTTATTAGGTTGACTAGGGTTTTGTGGGAAATGGTGCCTGGCAGTTTGTAGAGCTTCTTGTAGAGAGACTTTTAGTGCACCCATAATAGCTCCCAAACACACACTTGTCTGCATTTGAAAATAATTTTGGGAGTCTATCGGGGATTTAATATCATTCTATTCACTTTGAAATTGAGTTGTGAGTTGGTTGACTTGAGCCGCACGATTGGAGTTTGAAGCTTGAAGTTCAGTCACTTGAGCTTGGAGAGATCTGATTTGCTTATTTGAAGAAATAAATGGTATAGATGTAAAGCTCCTAGAACCAAATGTGTCATGTACCACTCTCCTAATTTTCTCCATCATCAAAGCTGAATGCTCATACCTAGACTTGTAAAGTTGATCCAGCTTGACCATTATGTCATTGTTTTGAGATATTTATTTATGGATCACTTCATGAAGAGCTATGAATGACTCCCTGAGCTGCTTGATATTGTCTTCTACTGTATGAGATTGAGAGTGGCCAGCTTGTCAGAAAATTTGATGAATTTGGTCTTGATCTCACTGAGAAATGGCATGAGTTCATCAATCTTCTTGCTCACTATCTTTCTGACATCATTCTGATGACCATCCAGAGTCTTTTCCAAAGCTTTTCCAAATAAAATTAAAGGCCTTGATTTAAGCTTTGTAAACTTAATGGCATCATAAACTTCTTAAGATGTTAACACCTTTGCATTGATGCTAGGAATGATGACATATTCTGTTCTTAATCTGGACAATGCCTCCTCCATGTCAATACTGAATATTTTGGAGAGCCAAGCATCATAATTGCCATCTTGCTCAGCTTCATCTACTATGTTTGCTTGTTGATCCACAACTTTTTTTTCTGTAGGATAGCCGAATAGCATGATAGTCTTGGTTAGACTTGTCTGAGTTATGCTATGTTGGCAAACCCTTCAATTTGATCCACAAGCATGTCATATACAGATGTAGATTTATCTTGGGTATCTTTAAGCATGTTGGCAAGGATGTGTGAGGATTGTTGAGTAGAGGTGGAGGGTAGGTTACTATATGGTGGTGTGATGGTGGAGATAGATGGAATACCTATAACAGAAGTCACAGTTGGACTCACAGTGTGAACTGTGGTTGTGACAGTGTGTTTTTCACCTTGTGAGTGAACCTCCATTTAAATTGGAGGGGAGTTGACCAGGTTACTGTTATGTACCATGACCTCAAACCCTTGTTCTTCTTACAAATAAAAGGCACCTGAATGTGCTTGTGTACTTGTCTCCTCATGTGATTGATCACTGGAAGTTGGAAGCCTAGCATCAATGGTCAAAGCAATTTCAGCCTGAGTTTTGAGAGGAGTTGTTCCTTCTAGAGGAACCTTCAATTGAATTGGAGAGGATTTAAGTAGCTCCCCCCAAGTGTAATACCCTCCATTAACACACGTGAAGGCTGTTGTACACATGAATGTGCAGATGATGACACAGAGTCTTCAGTTGAAAACGATGAAACCCCTGTGTTTGTGATGGTGTCATCAAGATCCAACTCAGCATTTGGCCTCTCACCATCTAAATTAGGTTCCTAAGTGGTGAGCACAGTTTCATGAACTGTATCACTTGATGTTGGAAGGACTTGAGAAGTGAATTCAAGTCCTTCTTTGAATGAAGAAGAAATTTTTGAGATGAGATGAGTGAGTTCAGTATATATGCTCTCATTGTGTGTGCCAGCCTCATTACTTCTTTTACCTTCTTCAATGTGCTCAAGATGGGGTACAGACTCCCTACAAGATGCAATTGGGATGGTGCTTTGTTCAATAGTGATATCTTATTGAGAAGATGCCACTCGAGTCTGTTCTATGTCCCTGTTTACAACTGCACTTTGTTAAAAAGATGCAGAGGTGGTCATTTGAGTGGTCAACTCTATTTTCTTTCTCCTTGGTTTCTTGACCAGGTGACTCACATCCTCACCTTCGATTTCTTCACTCTCATTAATCATAGCTAGGTTAACTTGTTTTCTCTTCTTTTTACTAGATCCACTCTTTTGAGAGGATGAAACAATTGGTTTACTAATATCTAAGGGTTGAGAAGAAATGGTTGCAACTGTGGTAGGCTTCCGTGGGTGTGACTGTTTTTATACTTCTACAGGCCCAGGAGCCATAGTTGTACTAGAAATTGCGCTACTCCTCATGTCAGGCATGGGATAAAGGTAAGTCCTAAATTTTCCAACATAAAGTTAGTGACATTTAGGCTCACCCTTACCTGGTTCTTTGTATAGAATTTTGGACACTGACTTACAAATGCCTATTTGACTGGCATGAATGCCTAGTGTTTGATGAATATCATTCACCTTATAAGTTAAAACAAACATGATGAATCTTGGAAAGAAGATTTCCTTACCCCTACTTACCAAAGGAATTGTTAGCCTTGTGCTCAGCTCTCCGATGATAACGCTTCCAACATCAAGGTGCTTTTCATAGGCCATTGAGTACACCGGCTTCTGGAACATACTTGATATGTTGTCATAAGCTATCTTCATATATGTGAAGACCCTTATTATTGTGTCAAACAAAAAGGACCACTCCCTTCTCAGGTTTTTCTTATTCATCCTGGCCAAGTCAATCTTCGCACTATAGTTAATGAAGTTCATGAATTATGCCAGTTCCTGGGAGCTAGGAGCATCATCCATATCTCTATGGGGATAGTCAGTGCTTTGTTGATGTTATAAGCATTAAACTCCACAACCACAGCTTTGATTGTGCAAGTCACCACCATGGAAACTGTCTGGTTATCATCGATATTGGTGTGAAGAACATCACTATTCTAGAATTCGTTCAACATATCCAAATACAAGGTTGGATTAATAGTAAGAGCACCTTCTAGGTAGGAATCAGACATAAATTTCACAAAATAATTAAAATTATTAGGTGCCTGTGTTGGGTCAACAAAGCTAGGTAGTTGGTTCCATCCTTGGGGATTTCTGCTCTTTTGGTTTATGTTGGATGCCAATAGAAAGCTTAAGAAAAATGAGCTGGTAAATGTTTATTAGAGAGAGAAAGCTTGAAAGATGTGAAATGGTTAAAAATTGTTGTAATTAGGTCAATTGGGATCTCGAAAGCGTAAAGAAGGGTTATGTCGAGATGTTTGGGTATTTATAGTGTAGAGATGTGGCTTCATGACAAGAGAATTAGAAATGGTAAAAAGTTTATCGAGAAGTCACATGGACTTTATAGAGTACTTATATCGAGATGTCTTTTTCTTAACTCTTATCAAGAACTAGATAGTGACATATTGATATGTTGTATAAATACCCATTTTGCCTATTAGGGCTAATTTTATCTTAATTCATATTGTGAAAAATAATAAAAAATTAAAATTATTTTGATATCAAAAGTATTTTATTGAAAATAATTTATTGATTAAATTATCCTAGTCTGAGTTATCAAAAAGTTTAGATTCGTATTGTAGAGAACTCCATATTAATAGGTATATCAAGATCTCTACATGACTTATCGAGAAGTCATAAAAATATTTTTAAAGGAACTATGTCGAGAAGTCATTAAAGACTTACTCAGAAGTCATTTTAGACTTATCGAGAACTCAGTTCTCTACATACTTTTGCTTAATATTGATTATGTCTTATATTAATTTAACATATCAATAATATGAATTAATATTTGGACATTTTTTCTTAGAATTAGAAAAATCCCAAATTAGATTTATTTTTGAAAAATAATATACATATATTTCTAAACTATTTATAAATCATATTTCAGTTAATTCCAATCAAACTAATTTTGATTTATTAAAAATTAATCTGTTGTACCATGTTAGCTGAGTTCTTGCCTTAAGATTAAGAATTAAGCATACCAATTTTACTTATAAGTCTTGTGAAAGTTGTTTCATCCAAAGGTTTAGTGAAAATGTCAGCCAACTATTTTTCTGTTGGAACATAAATGAGCTCAATGGTACTATTTGTAATATGTTCTTTAATGAAATAGCAACTTACATTAATATGCTTTGTTCTAGAATGATTAAAAAGATTAGCAATAATAGATATTGCATTAGTATTGTCACACATGATAGAAATCTTCTGTCACAATAGTCCATAATCCATTAGTTGATTTCTGATCCAAAGCACTTGAACACGGAAACTTGCATCAGCTATATATTTAGCTTCAGCTGTGGAAGTTGACATAGACTGTTGTTTCTTACTATACCAGGATACAAGTCTTTGACCAAGAAATTGACAGCTTCCACTTGTGCTCTTTCTGTCAACCCTGCATCCAGCAAAATCCGCATATGTGTATCCAACAGCTTAAAAACCAGTTCCCTTAGGATATCATAATCCCAAGTTAGGAGTGTATTTCAAATATCTGAAAATCCTTTTAACAACCATTAAGTGTAATTTTTTAGGATTTGCTTAAAATCTTGCACACAGACATGTAACAAATATGATGTCTAGTCTATTTGTAGTCATATAAAGTAGAGATCCAATCATTCCCCTATAACTTGAAATTTCTACACTCTTTACTTTCTTATCTTCATCCAATTTGGTAGCTGTAGACATAGGGGCAGATTCCAAATTTCTTCAGAAGATCATTGACATACTTAGTTTGACTGATGAAAATTCTATCACTTCTTTGAATAACTTGAAGGCCAAGGAAGTAACTTAATTCTCCAATCATGTTCATCTCATATTCACTCTGCATAAGTTTTTAAGAATCTTTGACAAAGCTTCTCATTAATAGAACCAAAGATGATATTATCCACATAGATTTGAACTAGGATAATGTCATCACCATGTCTCTTTTTAGAAAATGGACATGACATTCATAGGAACAAACAAATCCATATGAATACATTGTATTGGAGCATTGATAACATTCACAGTTTTCCTTTTGTGACTTGATCTCTTCAACTTTCCATTCTGACAAGCTTCAAAGACTTTATCTTGGGCCAACTCCAAGGCTAGCATGTCTCTCATCAATTCTCTTTTCACAAGAGTTTTTGATTACTTTGAAGTTTAAGTGAGAGAGCTTTTATACCAAAGTCTACATTGTTCACTTAATGCTTTGGTGTAGAAGCAACACACTTTGTCCTTGCTTATTGAGCTCATATATATAATAAACAGGCTTTTTTCTTACTTCTTTGAGAGCAATTTCACCAGTCTTTTTTTTTGTAATTAAGCAATCTTCTTTGTCAAATATAACTTGAAAGCCTTTATATATGAACTGTCTAACACTTAGAAGATTAACCTCAAGTTATCCAAGTAGTGTTACATCTTAAATGACAACATTTCTACAAATTAAACTGCCATATCCTATTGGTGAATCCCTTGATGTTATCCCAAAGGTCACCAAAGAGCCAGACATCTCTTCAAACTGTGATAGCATGCCTATATCACCTGTCATATGCCTGGAACATCCACTATCAATGATCCACATGACCTTATTCTTCTTTACCTGCACACAATGAGTTTTAAATGTTTTTAGCTACCCAAGCAATGTTGGGCACATTCTCCTTCTTTGCAGAGTTAGCAGGAGTCGAACTTAAGCTTTCAAAAGAAATAGTATTCTTAGGTTGATTAACATTCTCATTTTTGATCTCAGATCTAAGATTGATTTCATTTAGATTTTTTCTTAGTTTGTGATAACTAGTCATAACCTTCATCTTGCAGGGTATGCAATAAAACTTATCACAAAAAGAATAAAGATAATAAGTTTGTGCTTCATTATATTTGCATACCCCATACTTTACCTCACTAATAGTCTTTTTACAAAGATGAGTTATGTGATTTGTTGAGCTACATTTCTAACACTGTTTTCTAGGGGCATCTGCAACATAAGCATAATTGTTACATTTGTTAACCCCAATTTTCCCATTCTTGTTTTCCTTTTCCTTCCATGTGCTTTCATTCTTTGATTCGGTTTTAAGTATCTTGATGACTGGACTAATCTCAGGCATTCTCTCACTTTAAGTGTTGACAATTGATTTGACATTTTTCTTGCTTTCATCCTCATCTACAATTTCTTGCTTGATGATGAGCTTGTGTTCCCAAAAATTCACCTCAAAATCTTTGAACAAAGGTGCATTCACTTTTTTAAGCACAAAAGGAACTTCCTTGTTCACACTCTCTTTGCCTTTATCAACTTGAATTTTCTTTTGAGAAAAACCAGACTTATAATCCAGCCCAATTGTTATGTTGGAGCAAGGTTTGTTCTTTTCATGATATTAGCCAACTAATTCAAAAGCATTTTTAAATGACTTAAGTTTTAAGTTCATTTTTCTCAATCTTATCTCTCAGTACAACCTCTATATCCTTTGCACATTTCAGCTTGTTTTTATGGTAGGTCACACAGACACTATGGAAGGGGGTTGAATACAGTGTTTACTATAATCAAATCGAATATAAGAACTCAAGTAACATAACACATATTTTATTCAACACAATAAACTCTTTTACAAAGAACTGTTCTCTCTCAGTGATGAACAAATTATCACGAGAGCTGCTAGGGTTACAATGAATAATAATCTCGATTAAGATAACACATATAGTGTAAACCCTATGTTCGTGTTTATATACTACACAGTTACAAGATAATCTTCTAATTGATATCGAATATAATTCTGCTTCCTAATATATATCAATCAGTTATCTTTTCTTCCAAGTATTCTATTCCTTATAGAATTCTTCTTTCTCATGCATATCTCTTCTTGTTTCAGTCTCGATCTTCTTTCCTTTCAATCAGCCTCCTTCCTTATCTGAAAGTCTCCTTAAGTCCTGATATTATCTCCTGATAAATATCTCCTGATAACTTAAGTTCTGACAACTTAAGTTCTGATATCTTTAGTCCTGACTTCAGTATAAGTACTGATTTCCAGTTAAGTACTGATTTGTCCTGTTAAGTAAGATCTGAAAACTAAACACAAATCATATTAGACATGACATCACAAATATATCTAACAATCTCCCCCAACTTGTAAATTAGCATAATATACAAGTTTAACAGATATTTGATGATGTCAAAAACATTAAGTACAAATGCATGAGAATTTGACTAGATAACTACAACTTACAGTCCTTGTAGCTTTACCATCCTTAAAGTTTGATATTAGCTTTAGTCTGTATACACTTCAGAATTTAAGCAGTTGTAGATCTTTGACTTGGCTTCAATTTCTGATCTCTATGATATCAGGAGTTGTACTGAGATAGTTCTTCAACAGACATCTCTCAAACATATTTAAGTTCAATGATCATTCTCCTTTTAGAATTCTTCAATTCAACTGTATCATCACCAGTTGGAAAGATAGCATCCCTGAGATCATTTATTTTAGCTTTCCTTATATCCTAATCTACTCTGATGATATAGGCTTTATCAGACTCTAGATTGAATTCAAGTCCCTTAATACCAGAAAATGTAGTGATGATTTTAGCAGTATTAGGCTTCATTTCAACAATTTCTCCACTGTGAGATCTGTACTTAGGACAGTATGAGCTGTCAGACTTTACAGAGTAAAGCTTCTTCTGTCTTTGAATATTTGATTTTAAACACCCCGCAACACCATCCGTTGATCTATTTTTCACTTGAAGTAGAAATAAAACATGTTCCAGTTCTTCAAAATACTTCAATGAAATAGCATTCTCCCTGATCTGGAATACCCTCCCATCTATCATAAAGTATAACATGATATCTTTTTTTCAAAACAGAGTGGTAAACCATTTGTACAGTTTAAGGTGATTCAATCTCTCAGGAGTTGCTCCTACACCTGGTTCACTTAGGGAAGTTGGATCATTGGTAGTATTGTGTACTCTCTTCTCTTTAGAACTACCCAATCCTGATTTATCTCTTGCTTCCTTTCATGTAACAACTCTTGCTTCAAAACCACTTGATGTAGTCTTCAAAGGTTGAGTCTGTTGAGCTTTGGTGAATCCTGGTAGTAGAATCTTTGAAGGTTTAACATGAGCAATGTCAGAGGTTTCCTTTTCCTTATCTTCTGATATCAAGCCAACTTGAGCTATGTCAGAGGTTGCTTGCTTCACTTTCATATCAGAACTTACTACATCTTGACTCTGAACAACTTGAGCCATGTCAGAGGTTGGTTGAGAAATCTTCTTTTTCATCAGAGTAAGACTAGCATCTTCTTCATCAATTATTTCTTCATCCATGTCTGGCACATATACCTTTACAGGTTCATCAATATTTTCTTTGCCCTTGGATCTATGATCTATCTCCACTTGTGATTTGGCTTTGGTTGCCTCAGCATTTGTCTTTTCTTTTATCACAATGCCCTTAGACTTTGGAAGTTTCTTTTCCATGACTTGAGCTTTAGATTTTGACTTAACATTCTCTGCTTTAAGTCTGGCTTCTTCTTCCTTCAGACTTTCAATATCCATGCCTCGATTGTCTTTTAGGAATAGCCTTTTGGAAATCTCTTCATGATCAAGTTCCAGATGTTCACTAGAACTTATCCTTTTACCAGTATCAGAACTTATTTTTCTCCCAGTATCAGAACTTGATCTTTCACTTGTATTTCCAGCTTTGCTTGATGAAAAACCTTTACCTTGACCATGACTTCTACCCATTCCAGAGTTTCCCTGGTCATCATTTCCATCATCCTTACCCTTTAGTGGTTGAATAGATTTGCATTTGGACTAATTACTTTCTCCCCCTTTTTGGCATCAGCAAGTAAAAAAAGAGAGACAAGCAATTCCACTGAGGATTGGATCTCATTGAGTTGAGTTTGCTGAGAAGCTTGATTCTTTAGAATTTCAGAAATCTGATCTTGTTGCTTCTCCTGAGTCTTTTCAATATACCCAATTCGGTCAAAGGCTGGCTTGAAAAATATGTTCTTTTCCAATTTTATATTCATATCTTGCTGGATCAGAGATTCTTGAATTTTATTCACCTTGTCATGCGTTATGGAGTGTTGACCTTGAAGGTGCCTTGTACTCATTACAGTAACACTCAGTTGTGCCTTGAAATCATCATTTATCAGCATTTCATCAGCCTTAGCCAGGTGCTCAGCAAGAATTTTCTCAGTAGGAACAAAACTAACTATGTTCCATTCCTTAGTCCACTCCTTTCCTCTAGGAGTTTCACTCCAAGGTACTGGTGCATCCTCTCTAACAAACTTCTTGATTAAATAAGCTTTTCATGGAGCTTGTTGAGGTGCATGTCCTGATGGACCAGCTGCATCAGCATCTACATTTGTTGCAGCTTCACCAGTAATTCCAGCATTGTCAGCATCAGAACTTATAGAGCCTGCAGTATCAGCATCCTCTGATAGAATAACAGTATGTGATGCTATAGAGGCTTCAACATCATCCTCTACATTCTGATCTGCAACTAAGTTCTGATCAACATCCAAATTTTGATGCCCACCTAAAATCTGATTTTCATCATTCAGATTCAGAATTGATGTTGTTGGAATATCTTCATTGAAATCAGCATCCAAAAGTGGTGTTGTTGGTGGAGTGAGTTGAATTGGTGGAGCTGCCAAGTACAGAACCTCAGGCACAACCAAGTTATGAATATCAATTTCAGCACTTGTACTTGGGTCTTCAACATGTACTGGATCAATTATAGGAGACATGGGAGGTGTAGACACTTGCTCTGGAATATCCTCTTGCTCTAGAATAGGAGACTTTTGAGCTGATTCAGCAGTAGGAAGTAATTCAATTACTATAGGTTCTGTTGGGATCAGAGATTCCTCACCCCCTTCCTTAGCTGCTTCTTCCAGAATTTCTTCAGAGTGTGATGATACACTTATAGCTCTCCTGGCTCTTTGCTTTTTAAGTCTCTTTGCAGACTTAGAGACTTTGGGAGCTTCATCATCAGAATTTATCTTTCTAAGCCTTTTGAGGGGCCTAGAACTCCCAGTTTCAGTATCTTTCTGAGAAGAGATCTTTTCAGCTTCTACAACAACAGGTTCTGATATTGGAACCTATTCCTCAGTATCTGACTCATCTCTCAGAACAATTCTCCTTCTCTTCTGTTGAGACTGAGGTACTATCTTAGTCCTCTTGGGTTTTGAAGATGAAGGCTTCACTAGATGTGCTGAAGGTTGAGGTTGAGATGACTGTGTTGGTTTGTAATATGTCCTGAAGGAGCGTTGAGTTGTTTGAGGTTGAGAAGTTTGAGGTATTTGTGTAGTTGTGGTATGTTCTGATGGCTGTTGTGTTGGTTGTGATGAGTTGGTGGGTTGAACATCAGGGTAAACAGATGTGTATGTTTGTGGATCAGCATTTACCAAGATCTGTTTTACTAACTGAGGAATCTGTAAGGGTCTCTGCACTTGTTTCTTAATGTCAGCATTTAACAAATCATTAAAAGCCCTTTTTGCAAGCTTAAAGGGTGAAATTAAATCACTGGCTAGTGGGGTCTCATCAGCACAACAAAAAGTATATATAAGCTGAGAGAATCTAGCAAAGTATACTACATTCCTATCCTCTGTCATCCTATCCCCTATAAAACCTAGCACAACACTTGAAAAATCAAAATGAGTTTGATGAATAAGGGCATACCTGATTTGTTAACTCATGATGGGAATAGCATCAAAGTTGGAGCACTTATTGGCGAATGCCTTAGTGATACAATCAAAGAAAAAGCTCCATTCCTTTCTGATATTTGCTCTTTTCAGTTGACCCAACTTTCCCAAACTTTTCTCATAGCCCAGACTGGCCATAAGCTACTGTAAGATAGGATCCTCCACTGTTGAGAATGTGCAACCTTCAGATAAGTGGAGAGCTTTACGAACTGCACCAGGAGTAACCACATGCTCGACATCTCCTGATGTGAAAACAATGCTTGGAGTACCAGTACCACCACCATCATCAAAAAGCCCAGTTCACCAAAATGTCAGCACTTGTTTGCTTGAAATAGTTTGAGGTTGGGTCAAAGCATACCCAATCTCACTATTGGCTAATAAATCTTGCACAAAGTGCAGATCTGATGGAGCTTCAGCCTTATTCAAGATTGCAGCATAGTTATTTGGTACAAACTTGGATACATCAACAATTAAATCCTTGGGCGCCATCAGAAATAAGTGAGAAATAAAATTGCTTGAAAGGTGTTTGAGGAAATGTCTGTATAGAAACCGTTAGAAAATGTGAGAGAGAATAAGAAAAGAGAGAGAGTGAGTATAATAGAAATGAAAATAAAATATTTAAAAATCTTTTATCTCTTTTACTTAGACACCCTATGTGACAGCAGTTAATGAGAAGTGGAACAGACCTTTACACCTGTCAGCCATGCAGCATTTAAGGCAAAAGTTAATGGGCCCGGTAAATAAGTAATGATTACATTGCACGTTCAGTTTTTAAAAAAAACTGTTCCCACTAAATAAATGAATATTATTGCTTTATCTCTCATAAACCAATATTCTGAGAAAATATAACCGTTCAAGTAATGACCAAAAATAAACCAAGTAAATAAATACTGCCACATCAGCATCAGAACTTGATTATTATCAGAATTTAAAAGGCATCAGAATATGGCTCTTTAACTCGAAAAGTGAATGTGTATTTCTGTAATTCTTCACACAAATACTGATATGATTTCATCAGAACTTAATCATCAGAACTTCCATCAGAACTTGTCCTCAGAATTTATGCAACTAACACTAAGACTGTTCATCTAAAACAACATTTATCACCACAGTAATTTTCATCATTCATATGGAGTGTTTGTGTGTGCAATAATCTAAATATCAGACAAAGAGTAAAGTCTGATTCACTTGAGTACATCTTAGAAATAAGGCATAACTAAGAACTTTGCTCAAAATATGTCATTATTCTGAAGTCTACTATAGAATGAGTTCAAACATGAGTCCACCTCGACTGCTTTGTGTTCATTTTATGTATCTTTTGAAATTCCTTTTTAAAGTGGCTTCTTAGTGTAAGTGAGTCACGACTGCTTATCAGAACTTATGATGTTATCAGAGTATTTCTCCAGTAATTAGAGAATGTGAAAAGTCACCAAGAAAATTTTATTTTGCTTTTCTAATGCATATTACTTAATATCAGCAATGCATTTGGGTCTTCTCTTCCGCATATATTTTTCTCTAGATCTCAAAGGAGTACCTCATATTTATTTATTTTCTTTTCTTTTTCTTTTGATAAGTGAGGCTTTTCAGCACTTAGTACATCCATAAGATTTACTAACATCAGAACTTAACAGATAAGAAGCATTATTCTAGTTTTTGTCGTAGTCATAAGATACACAAAGTAAACCTAACTATGCTCAATATCAGAATTTGTTTGTGTTAAAAAAAATTTCCACATAAACAGTTACTTAAAATATAGGATTGTTAGTATATTAAAGACTACTAGGTCATAATCTAGCACATTTATCCTCATTGGATTGAATAGTCATAGAAACATTCATATCACTATCAGAGTTTAGAAATTCACATCAGACAACAATCAGCGCTTAGAAAATTTCAAATTAAGCACAGAATACACAAAGATAGTAATATCTATAAATACTGATCATAAAGTCTGATGTATCAGAATATAAACTAAGCAGATTTAGAGAAAGAACCTGAAACCATTCCAAGTTCATTTACCAATCTTGTAAAAGTAGCTTCACACAGTGGTTTTGTGAAGATATTTGCTAGTTGTTGATCTGTTGGAACAAAATGCAATTCCACTGTACCTTCTATCACATGCTCCCTTATGAAATGGTACCTAATGCTGATGTGCTTTGTCATTGAGTGTTGAACTGGATTACCTGTCATAGCAATAACACTTTGATTATCACAGTAAATAGGGATTTTAGAATATGTTAACCCATAATCCAGTAACTGATTCTTCATCCAAAGAATCTGCGCATAACAGCTTCCTGCAGCAATGTACTCTACTTCTGCAGTTGATGTGGAAATTGACTTATGTTTCTTGCTAAAGCAAGAAATCAATCTGCCTCCAAGAAATTGGCAGCTTCCACTTGTGCTTTTCCTGTCAATTTTGCATCCTGCAAAATCTGCATCTGAGTAACCTATTAGCTTAAAGTCTGATTCTCTAGGATACCACAATCCCAGATCAGCTGTACCCTTAAGATACTTGAAAATTCTTTTTACAGCTGTTAAGTGAGGTTCTCTTGGATCTGCTTGAAATCTTGCATAAAGACAGGTAGTATACATGATATCAAGTCTACTTGCAGTTAGATAGAGTAGTGAGCCAATCATACCTCTGTAATCAGTAATATCTACTGATGTACCAGTATCCTTATCTAATTTTGTTGTAGTGGCCATAGGAGTAGATGCACTTGAACAATCTTGCATTCCAAGCTTCTTCAACAAATTTCTGGTGTACTTAGATTGACAAATAAAAGTCCCTTCTTCATTATGCTTGACTTGAAGGCCCAGAAAATAGCTAAGTTCTCCCATCATACTCATTTGATATCTTGACTGCATTATCTTGGCAAACCTTTTACAAAGTCTGTCATTTGTAGAACCAAAAATGATATCATCAACATATATCTGCACCAAAAGTAAGTCCTTTCCATGGTTGAGATAAAATAATGTTTTATCAATAGTCCCTCTATTAAATTCACTTTCCAGAAGAAACTGAGCTAATGTCTCATACCATGCTCTTGAAGCTTGCTTAAGGCCATAAAGTGTTTTATCAAGTATGTAGATATGGTGACGAAATTTTAAATCTACAAAATCTGGAGGTTGTTCAACATATACTTCTTCTTCTAATTCTTCATTAAGAAAAGCACTTTTTACATCCATTTGAAAGACTGTAAACTTTTTGTGAGCATCATAAGCCAAAAATATCCTTATGGCTTCCAATCTAGCAACTGGTGCAAATGTTTCATCATAATCAATTCCCTCATCTTGAGAGTATCCTTTTACAACCAGCCTTGCTTTATTCCTTGTAATTATGCCATCACAATCAGTTTTGTTTCTGAACACCCACTTTGTACCAACAACAGATCTGTTCTTTGGTCTTGGCACTAGGGTCCAGACTTTATTTCTTTCAAATTCATTTAACTCTTCCTACATTGCTTGCACCCAATCAGCATCTTGAAGAGCTTCTTCCACTTTCTTTGGTACAGTCTGAGAAAGAAAAGAGTGATAGAGATATTCATTTGATGTTGCTGTTCTAGTTCTTATACCTGCTTCAGGATCTCCAATAATCAAGTCAGGTGTATGTGCTTTAGTCCACTTACTTGCAGATGGAAGGTTATCTCTAGAACTGGATGCTCCCCCATGATCCATGCTGTCTCTAGAACTGGATGCTCCCCCAGGATCTCCATTCTGATGCTCCCCCTGAAATTACGCTCTCTGAGTTGGATCCTTCAGAATGTGAGTTTCCAGAATTATCAGAATTTAAGTTTTCAGATTTATCAGAACTTGACCCATCAGGACTTGATGAATCAGGACTTGATGAATCAGAACTTGATGAGCCCGTTCTAGATTCTGATGCTTCTTGAGATGTGGTTGTATCTTCAATATGCCCCCCCCGCACAGGTGTATTTTCCTTTGGCGTAGTTACCACAGTTTCAATAACATCAGAGTTTAACCCATCAGAGTTTGCAGTATCAGGATTTAGACTGTCAGAATTTATAGAATCAGAATTTAAAACTTCATTCTCAAATCTCAGCTGATCATGATCATTGAAATCTTCAAGTCCAGTAATCTTCTTATCATCAAAAGAGACATTGATAGATTTCATGACAACCCTTGTTCTTAAATTGTAGACTCTGAAGGCTTTTATGGAAAGTGGATATCCAACAAAAATTCCTTCATCAGCTTTTAGATCAAATTTGGAAAGCTGTTCAGGATGAGTCTTAAGAATAAAACACTTGCATCCAAATATATGAAAATACTTCAAATTTGGCTTCTTTTTCTTCACCATCTCATATGGTGTCTTTTCATGCTTGTTGATAAGTGTTGCATTCTGAGTAAAACAAGCAGCCTGCACAGTTTCAGCCCAAAAGTAGGTTGGTAACTTTGCTTCATCAAGCATAGTTCGTGCAGCTTCAATAAGAGTTACACTCTTTCTTTCAACAACTCTATTTTGCTGTGGAGTACCAGGAATAGATAATTCCTGCTTTATTCCATGGTCTTTGCAGAACTCTTCCATAATCAAATTCTGGAACTCAGTGCCATTATCACTTCTTATAATTTTCACAGAGTCTTTGACCAATTTATCCAGTTATTTGACATGATCAATCAAGATAGATGCAGTTTCACTTTTTCTGTGCAAGAAACACACCCATGTGTATCTGGTGAACTCATCCACTATGACCATATCATATTTCTTCTTTACAATAGACATGACATTCACTGGACCAAATAGATCAACATGTAGTAGGTGATAAGGCTCAAGAATTGAAGATTCAGTCTTGCTCTTGAATGAAGATTTTCTTTGTTTTGCCTTTTAACATGAATCACAAAGGCCATCAGGAGCAAATACTGATTTTGGCAGTCCTCTCACAAGATCTTTCTTGACTAGTTCATTTATATTGTTGAAATTTAAATGAGAGAGTTTCTTGTGCCAATTCCAGCTTTCTTCAATTGATGCTCTACTTAACAAACAGATTGCAGAACCATCAGTACTTGTTGAAAACTTGGCTTCATAAATGTTACCATGCTTGTATCCTTTCAGAACAACTTTGCCTATAGATTTGCTTACAACTTCACAGTGTTCTTCAAAGAAATCCACATGATAACCTCTGTCATAGATTTGACTAACACTCAACAAATTGTGTTTAAGTCCTGAGACTAGAGCTACTTTTTCAATGATGACATTCCCAAGATTGATATTGCCATATCCCGGAGTTTTCCCCATGTTGTTATCTCCATAAGAAACACCTGGGCCAGCTTTCTCCATAAAGTCTGATAGCAGGGATTTATTTCCAGTCATATGTCCTGAACATCCACTGTCCAGAACTAGGATGTTTTTCTTGTTGCCCTGCAATAACAAAGACCACTAATGATTAGTTTTAAGGACCCAAACTTGCTTGGATCCTTTGGCCTTATTAAGTTTGTTAACATTTGCAGCGGATTTAGCACCAGAGTTTATGTTAACAGTTTTCTTATCAGAATTTACAATATCAGACTTTGCATCAGAACTTACACTAGAAGGAATAATGCTAACTTTCTGTAAAGAAGGTTTTACTTGATAATAATCATAGTACAAACTATGATATTCCTTACAAGTATAAATGGAATGCCATAAACTACCACAACGAAAACAAGGATTTTATGGCCTATATCTAATAGACTGACTCTTAACTCCTGATTTTGAAGGTAAAGAGTTTATGTTCTTATTCTTCCTGCAAAAAGAAGCCAGATGGTTAGAATTTCCACAGTTATAACATTTCTTTCTAGGAGCATTAGGAACAGGCTTATAATCATTGCTTGTATTCACACCTTCCTTTCCATTCCTATTTTTCCTAGGTGGCTTTACCTTGTTTACATTCTTAACATCTTTCAGCTTATGCTTAAGCTGCTTCTTTGTCATTAAGCCTATGTTAACTTTAGTTGGCGTATCCTGTTTTGGTTTCTCAGAAGTTAATTTCTCTTTAACTTCTGATTTATCAGTATCAAACTTTACATCTACAAACTTAACAGGATTTACCTTTGGCTTTTGTTTAACAACTATAGGCTCAATTTCTACAGTTCCTTTATTATTCTTATCATCTCTATAACCTAAGCCCTCTTTCCAATTTCCACTACTTAACAAATTCTGAGTTGTTCTTCTAGAGTTAGTCTAAGTCCTGATAATCTCTTTTTCCTTTTCTAACTCAGTTTTTAGAGATTCATTCATTTTAAGCACTTCATCTCTAACATAGAAAGCATCATCTCTATCTTTCTGAGTTTGATGGAACATAACTAACTCTTTTTCTAAATAATCATTCCTCTTTTATAAGCAAAATTTTCAGAAGTTAATCTTTCACATGTTAAAGTTTGATCTCTATAACTAATAAACATGGTTTTAAGATATCTTCTCAACTAAGTAATATCATCAGTATGAAAAGCATAGGTTGTTTGAGGTACCTTTAACTCAGCAACATCAGAACTGCTATCAGCATTTGCCATCAAGGCATAGTTCACCTCACTTTCAGAATCTGAAGTGTCTGTCCAGCTTTTCTTCTTTGTGACAAGTGCCTTTCTTTTGTCACTCTTCACTTTCTTGAAATCAGGAGATATGTGGCCTTTCTCACCAAAGTTATAGAATTTGACATTTGAGTAATCTCCTCTGTCAGACTTTCCTCCTTTGCCTTCAGATTTTCTGAAACCTTTATTACCAGAACTTGCACCTTTCCTGGAAAACTTCTTTCCCCTTCTGAATTTCCTGTATGCAATCTTTGTGATTCCTTTCACCATAAGATCACACAGCTTCATCATCTCTCATCAGGGTCCATCTCAGATAGACTTTCACTATCTGAATCCTCATCACTATCAGGACTTGATAACTCAGTATCAGACTTTGTGATGAAAGCCTTTCCTTTGCTTTTCTTTGAGACAGTCACTTTAGGGGATTCCTCCTCAGCCTTAAGAGCAACTGTCCTTGACTTTTTCCCATGCCTCTTGCTTCTTTGATCCATCTCAAGTTCATGAGTCTTGAGCATACCATAAATTTCATCAAGAGTAGTTTCATCAAGAGCATAGTTGTCTCTTATAGTTGTGGCCTTCAAATCCTAACTTTCAGGAAGAGCTAAAAGGAATTTAAGATTAGTATCTTCAATATCATATTCCTTATCCACCAATGACAGATCATTCAAGAGTTTGACAAATCTATCATATAAACTAGTAAATGACTCATCAGGTTTTGAGTCAAAGTGCTCATATTCTTGAGTGAGTATAGTCCTCCTGTTGTTCTTAATTGAATCAGTTCCCTGGCATCTTATCTTCAAGGCATCCCATATCTCCTTTGCAGTCTTGCAGTTAATTACCTTGTTTGACATGACATTATCAATGGCACTGTGCAGCAAATGTGAAAGGCATATGTCATAGCCTACTCGTTTATTCGAGTATTTAACTCAACTCAAATAAAAATGTAATAAGTAAATAGTGGATCAAGCATCAGAGAGATCTCACAAAGTAACATCTGTCAAAGAATAAAGAAACATTGTTCATCTGCAGACTTGAAGATTCACTGGAAGAAGTTCAAGAATTTGATCATGCCTCAGTGATATAAATCAAAATCGTGGATTTAATCAAGTGACAGAGATCTCGTCAAGGTATCATTTATTACAAGGATTCAATCAGAACAACAAAGTCAAGACATGAAGAAACGTCACGAAAGTTAGTCACTCATGAACCAGACAGTACATCGAGTGTCAGCATTGAAGTGACGGAATTGATTCATAAGTCTCAGAGACTTTCAGAAGATTGTCAGAAGAAGGGATGCTGCTCAGGGATAGTATTAATTCTCTATTAATTAATTAAGTCATATAATCTAATTAAGAGAATAAATTATATCTGCAAGGATTAATTTATTGATTAATTGAATTAAATTGATTAATTAATTTAGAATTAATATTAAGGATTTTCAGAATGTTAATTGATTAAAATCTGTGATAATTCTAAAAAAAGACAACTGATTGTACTAGTATGACAATCGGTATGACAATTGATAGTCATACCGAATGTCTTGCTAATTCAGTTGATTGTATTGATAGAATTTTCAATTAGATTAAAATCAATTATGTATTCAGAAAAACAATTTCAATTGTACTACTATGACAATCGGTATGACAATCAATAGTCATACCGAAAGTCTTGCTAGTTCATTTTAATTGTCTTCCTAGCTCTAATAGATTGTCTCACCGAAAGTCCTTCAAGCTCAAATAGATTGTCACACCAGTTCAACAACTTCGGCTGTGATTGTTTAAAAGAAAGCAGAAGACAATATCAACACATAACTCAGCAAAAACAGAGCAGCACATACAGAACAAGAAAACACAGCAGAAAACAAAAGAAAATATTTCATCATTCATCTGCTTATTCAAGATCAAATATTCTAGTTTGTTAATGTTAAATCCAAACCACTAGAATTACTTATCTTGTTCTTGTATATCAATCTAGCGGATTAAAATCCCTAGAACTTAATCTCAAATCGCTTTTAGCATTTGATCTTTTAATTACAAAAATAGAAAAAGTTCATGTCGAATTTATTCTAAATTTGTAATAATTGATTTGAGATTAATCCCTTGTAATCGATACCGTAGTTGTAACACCTTTCAAGTTTAATAAAAGTTTTATTTAACTTGAATTTTGTTTCACAATTTTATTCCGCATTTTATTCGACGAAACGGTATTGTTTGCATTCAACCCCCCCCTTCTATAAACAAATTGGGACCTAACAATTGGTATCAGAGCCTTCTGATTAACGTACAAATCAAGATCCTAGACTTTTGTGTTTCTTTCACTTCTTGAATTTTTATTCACTCAAAAATTCATAATGACTACACAAAAAGTTGGAACCGTTAAAATTCCACTTTTCGATAAAGAAAATTATGTGATGTGGAAGAAGAAGATGCTACTGTTTTTACAGGTTGCTAATCCCAAATATTTGCAAGTGTTGAAGAAGGGTCCAAAAATTCCTATGGTTATTGAACCAGAGGTAATAGAGAATGATGTGGTGATCACCAAAGCGAGAACTTATGTGAAGGATCCTGAGGACTTCTCTCCTGCTGAAATAGAAGAAGCTTCCCTGGATGCTAGCCTTCAATTAATCTTAGTAGATTCCCTTAATCCCCTAATGAACAGACATGTGATGAATTGTAAAGATTCTAAACATATCTGGGAAACTATTGAGATTATTAATGAAGGCACAGAGGAAGTTAGGGAGAACAAACTAGAAATCCTAACCTCTGAGTATGAATACTTCAAATCTAATCCAGGAGAAGGAATCACTGAAGTGTTTGAGAGGTACAATGCATTGATCAACAACCTGAACATTAATGGTAAATACTATTCCATCAGGGAGGTCAATAAAAAGTTCCTTTTAACACTGCCAACTCATCTCGAACATAGAATCACTGCCATAAGAGAAGCAAGAGATCTGAGTGAGATTTCTTTGGAAAGGCTCTATGGTGTGTTAAAGACTTATGAGTTGGAGCAGATTCAGCAGAAGGAAGTTTACGGGAAAGGAAGAGTGGTCAGCACGTCTACTGCTCTGGTAGCTGATGAACAACAACAACAACAACCACTATATCAACAACAATCTCAACAGTCAGATAGAATGGTACAGTCTTCCAAGGTTGAAGATAATGTGATAGTAGCAGAATTTGATTCACCTACTACAAATCAATCAGGAGATGATTATTATTCCTTGGAAGAACTGGAGCAATTGGAGGATGAGTCAATGGCCCTGATTGTCAAGAGATTCTCAAATGTCAGATTCAAAAGGAATCCCAAGTTCAAGTACAAGTCCAACTACAACAGATTCCAGAAAGGTGGATCTTCATCCTCTAACACCAGCAGTGGTGGGTATAAAATAGGGATGGTTGATCGAAGCACCATTCGATGCTTCAACTGTAATGAGTTGGGACACTTTGCCACAGAATGCAGGAAGCCAAA